>NW_025888727.1:0-54886 GCF_002878395.1 Capsicum annuum | reverse complement strand
CAGTTCTGTACTAGTGGGTGATCCTTAAATTTGCCAGCCCTATTTGATGGGTTACATCTCATAACCTATTCTGGCTACATAGTTCTGGAACTTAGGGATTGCTTCTAGGGATCTCAGTCCTATAAAATGGGTGAGCCCCAAACCCTAGGTTCTCGCGGTGCTGAGTCCTACTCCAAATTGAATGACACTAAACTTTTCTACTTCATACTAAGCTTGACTGAGCTATTAATGATCGTACTACTTAACTGAACTAAACCAAGTTACGAAGTTCCACTGACTGAAAGAATTCTACTAAATTCTGTTAACTGAATGAATGCTACTAAGTTCTGAATTACTTACTGGACCGAGTTAGACTGATAATGAGATTACTGAGTTTTTCTAAGTTTTGTAACTAACTGAGTTCTACTGATTGTGGCGCAACTGAAATTATCTTTAGAATTGATACTAGCTCTAGGCAGTAGCTAAATTATTAGGTATTAAATACCCCCTAGACTCGTATCATAAAAAGAATAAAACATACCAAGTCTTAACTAAAATAACAATATTCTATCATTCACAATACAATCAATGAGGCATTTCTTCAAGCACTTGAATATCATAAACTTATGCAGCGATGGGAATGCATACAAATGTCTCATAATTTATTCACTAAAGCCTTTGAAAAAATATTTAGCATGAATTAACTTGTACATAAATGGCGACTACATGTTTACATGCTATAATGGCACTACTTCATTCACATGGGCATTTAATCAAACATACGACAAGCATGCTTTGGTTATACAATAATTACCACATCTAAGTATCATGGCTACATCAATAAACTTGTAACTTAAAGGGTTTATCATAAACATTATGCCCATCATCAGATACTAGGTTTAAATCTTGAAACTTGTAATATAAAATGTGAATCAATACCTAACAACAATATGAACATGAATTTCAATTCACATAAGTCCTGAAAACTCATAAATATAAAATTTTTGAATTTAGAAAATGATTCTTACACTTCATGGGCGGAAGGGACCCAAGAATTAACATCTAACATACCTTAATGGTGATGAAATTGTTGAAATATTGGACCTTTAAGCTTGATTGAAAGAATTCTTCTAGATAAATTTGAATTTGGGACTTAACTTCTTCATTCTTGAATGATGACACTTGGATTTTGTTTTTGGAAAGAGGGGAAGGGTTTTGATTTTTTTACTAACTTCTTAGCGTTAAGAGAGAGGATTTTTTGTGATTAATATATCATAAAAACGTTTTGAAGTGATTAGGGACGATTTAGGGGTGTGAAATAACTTTAACACCCTTAATATAGGTCAAAACGGATTGCTTATGGCACTTGGAAATGACATAGGTGGTGCCTAGGCAATCGCCTAAGTTAAGGTAGTCAATACCTTGTCAATCTCCTAAGTTTGGTTGGGCGGTGCCTAACCAATTGCATACTCTTACTGCCTCTCACAAAAATGGGCATAACTTTTTGCTCGGGTACTGCATTAAGGAAAAATTGGTATCATCGGAAATGTAATTCAACTATCTATAATTTAGTGGGTCTAAATATGCTAAAATAACACAAATACATCAATTTATACTCCTTTAAAGATGACCTTTGTGAAATTAAACAATAAAACTTGATGGGTTCAAAAGATCGTAACATGCATTATGTTAGGTGTCTCTTATGAACCCGTTTAATACATTATAAGATCTCTTTTAACTAGGATACTCACTGTATGTCATGTACTCAAATATGAATTGCAAGATTAGAGATTTCACACGTTGGAACAATTGTTTGTTTTCTAGCTTAGAAATGCATGGGGTATTACAGTATATTGGTCATGAAGAGACTCAACATTAGGCTGACCTTGGATAACTGCTTTTCATATAGTTGTTTCTTTAGCCAATTCATTCCTTATTAGCTCCACCATTGGTTCTGCTATAGTATCAACATGACCTAGAGTAATATAAGAACTCATCATTGACTCCTCCTCAGTAGGAATGATCCATCGAGGCACTAAATCATATAATATAATAATTTTCATAGTTGGGTTAACCTTTTAATAGTTAAATTCTATAATAGATTAATAATATATTACATTAGATTACCCATTTATGGCATAGATTGTAGTACATGGTTACAATCTATTTGGGTCGGGTTCAGAGAACCGGAGAAACACATGGATAATCTGATGCAAAATATCAATCATCTATCGCAAAAGATTACAAATCTCTTACACCAGTTGCAAAAAATAAGTAATTTGTTAGGTTACATATGATACAACAGATGATATGTATGTGTATTAATAATATGTTAAATCATATTACACATCTGTTGCATGATTTGTAATAGATGGTTAATTTGATACGAGTCGAGTTCAGATAATCAATGTAATAGATAGGTTATCTGATGCAAGATATCTATTATCTATCGCAATAGATTATCCATCTGTTGCACCAGTTGGCAAAAGATGGGTAATCTATCAAAATAGATGTCCCATATGGTGTATGAGATATATAACATCTATTGCACCAGATATAACATTTGTTTAATATCTTTCATTGAGTAAAATTATTTTATTTGAAAAAGACGTACTGTATCATCTGGAGGGTGAAAGAGATCAGCCTCCTTCATTTTGATATTGCTTTTTGTAGCCGACCATCTAAACATCCTTGGATGAGAAACCTCATCTGGGTAATCCATTACATGCTTTCGGAGGAGAGGAATGACTTCAAATGCCCAAGCCTAAACATGTAAATAGGAAGTAAGAAAAAAAAGTCATAATAACGATATTCAATATAACTTAATAGATGAGTTGAAATAGTGATTAATTTTACCATGAAATCCCAAGGAAAGCGATATAATGTGGTTGTCCCTGAGACTAGCTTTTTCAGTAAATATTGGACAGTCAAGTAGAAGCTATCATATCCCCAGGGATAGTTGTTGAATTTATCAAAATCCTCAGTACGTGCCAATAAATCATCTTCAATGACCTTGTTGACGTCTCTTGCCAATATAACCAAATAGGTAAACCAAACTAAGAACAATTTCTTCCTGTACTACTTTGGTATGGTTTTATCCATGAGACCTGTCAATAAATCTAATTCTTTGTAGCCACATCAAGAAATGTCAAACAATCCATCTATTTTTTCCTTACATTTTCTTTCCTTGGATATTTTGTGGGGTATTTCCTTCGCGATAGGTGGTTATTAAGGATAATGGCATCTCAATCTTGTCACTATGGAAACTCTTTCAAGCAAAAAAAAATTGGCATGCCACAATAGTTGATCTAAATTTCATCCATCTTTTTGTTTCCCTCCTTCTTCATATCTTCATCATCCCCTATGTACTTGGTTAATACTCCGTACTTCTACCTATCTTAAAATCATCCCAAAAATTTTAAAAACTTACTTTAAAATATGAATCCACTTTTATACATGTCGAATTTTAAAGATTTTGACTTTTCATTGTGTTGGAATTTGAATAACCTTTCCATCGATATCAAATTCGCCCAAATCCAACACCTGCCCAAATCCCTAGTTCATGCATCATGTCTTAGTTTCAGATCTCTGATATTTGGTCACGATATTTCATAGGTGCTTTGTGCATCACCTTAGTTTTTTGCATAGCTCAGCAAAGTCAGCCCAGCATTCTTCAAGGGGGCATAGTGTCCCAAGGAGGAGATACACTATAATTCCCCAAAATATTCATGACATAAAAATTTTGCTCTCTTCTCGTAATGAATCTAGTTTGGGTTAAGGGGTTCTCATGAGTTGACCCTCAGACTCTGATCTCAGTCGTAAGCCACATATCCAAGGTACGCAGTTTAGATCATGATATTCAGCTCATGTGTCACGGTCCAGACTCAATTACGTTCACATATTTCTGCTCATGCATATTTAGTAATTAATATCAAGCTCATTAGCATTTTTAGTTTAAAGAAACAGTTTTCCTTGAACTAATTTAGTTTCATGTTCAGATTTCCATCAGAAAATCGATATCAGGAATTTCTATTACAAACCTGGTATCAATTACCATTGCATATTCAGTCATGCAGTCTTGTGTCAGTTCAGTCATGCATTCATGTATCAAATATGTGTGATCAGCTTATTAATACTCTGAGTCATGCTGTCATGCCTCAGCTCAATCATAAAATAATGCATCAGATATGCATGCTCTGTATAAATCTCAGTATTATCAGTCATGTACTCACATCATTGTTGCTCATGTCAGTATGTACTACAACTTATCGTTTCTCCCATTTCAGTAAGTCTTATTTGAGGATGAACATTCCCAAGGGAGAGATATTATAATATCCCATATTTCTACCTAGCTTAAAAATCATCCTAAAAATGTTAAAGACTTAGTTTAAAAGATGAATCCAATTTTATACATGTGAAATTTTTAATATTTTGACTTTTGTTGTGTGGAAATTTGAATAAGCTTTCCATTGATATCAAAGTCTCCCAAATCCAACACCTGGGTGAATAGTTAGAGCCATTTTAGAAAGATAATATTACACCTGAGCCATCAACGCGTCGCGGAGTATGCCAAAATGGCAATCGTCAAAATTTAGTGGGCCTCCACATTTATGGCATGTCGTGCCAAGGCTCAAATCTAGATTTATCAATTTCCAGTGTCTCAGCACGATACCACTGTGTTGCGGTAAGATTCCAGGTCCCTTCCAGTATTGTAACGCGATTTCACCGCGTCGCACTGTCAGAGCTATTCCCAGTTGGAAAATTTATAATGGCACAACATGATAGCGCCATATCGCACCAACTGCCCAAATCAAGCGATGGTGCTCTGAATTGTCAGGGTCACCTATGTGTTCCAGGTGTATATGATTAAAGGAAGTAAATTCTTGCTGAAGCGCATGGTGCGTGCTACTCTATTCATCTAGGGGCCACAGAGATGTACCACAACTTACGGTAAATCTATAAGTGGATTGGGATGAAGAGAGATATTGCACAGTTTGTGGCTAAGTTCTCTACATATCAGCAGGTAAAGCTAGAGCATCAAACTCCTAGTGGGTCCATGCAGGAGTTCAGTATTCCTACTTAGAAGTAGGAAGAAGTAAACATGGACTTCGTGACGGGTTTGCCTCGTACTCGTCACCAGCATGGTTCAGTTTGGGTCAATGTAGATAGGATGACCAAATCATCTCATCTCTTTCAAGTCCATACCTCTTATTTAGCCAAGGTTTACGCCAAACTCTAAATCAAAGAGTTGGTAAGATTGCACGGTGTTCCATTATCTATTATCTTAGACAGAGGTACCCAGTTCACCTGTCATTTCTCGAAAGCATTCCAAAAATTTTTTGGTACCCAATATCATATCAGTACAACCTTTCATCCTCAGACAGATGGTCAACCAGTAAAGACCATTTAGACTTTAGAAGATATTATAAGGGCGTGTGTAATTGATTTCAAGGGTAGTTGGGATGACCACTTGACTTTGATTAAGTTTTCATACAACAACAACTACCATTCAAGTATTTGGATGACTCCGATCGAAGCTCTCTATGGTAGGAAACACAAATATCCAATCGGTTGGTTCAAAGTTAGTGAGGCCTCAGTTATAGGGCCTGACTTAGTATTCGATGCTCTAGAGAAATTCTATTTGATCAACGAAAGACTCCGGGCATCTCAGAGCTGACAGAAGTCTTATACAGATATGTGTAGAAAGGATCTAGAGTTCGAGATTGGTGATTATATCTATCTAAATAGCTCTCCTATAAGAGGAGTGAAGAGATTTAGCTAGAAGGAAAATCTCGGGACCCAATATTTCAGTCCCTTCAAAATTCTCAGTCGTTTTTGCAAGGTAGCTTATGAACTCGAATTGCCTTTAGATCTAGCCTCAGTTTATCCAGTCTAACATGTCTCTTTTCTCAAGAAGTGCATAAGTGACCCTAGAGTTGTAGTCCCTATTCAGAGCATAGATTTTCATAACTTCCGCTCTTTTGAAGAGATTCCAGTTGAAATTTTTGACTTGCAGACGCGTAGACTAAGGAACAAAGAAGTCCCTCTAGTCAAAGTTCTTTGGCGAAATCAGTCCATCAAGGGAGCTACATGAGAAGAAGAAGCATATATGCGTACCAAGTATCCTTACCTCTTCTCCGCCAACTCAAATCCAGCTTAACGTAACCGTTCTCCTTAAGTTTTTATGTTCCATGTTCATAATTCAGTAACAAGCTTGGTATACAGTTCATGTTAAAAATTTCATTATAAACTTGGTATTAAGTACCATTGCGTCATTAGTCATGCATTCATGTTTCACTTAAGTCATGTATTCATGCATCAGATATGCATGTTCAGTTTGATGAGAAACTCATCTTATCAGTAATTTAGTCATGCAATCATAAATTAGTTACTCATGCATCAGATATGCATGTTCAGTATGATATATATTCATTTATCAATCATGTCAGTCATAAAATCATGTTCCAGTTATTCATGTTTAATATGTACGTTAGTTTATCTTCTCCCCTCTCACTTAGTCTCATTCTAGGATAAATGTTCTATAGGGGGAGATGTTGTAATACCCCGCATTCTACCTAGCTTGAAATCATCCCAAGTATGTTAGAAACATACTTTGAAAGATGAATCTACTTTTATATATGTGAAATTTTTAAGATTTTCAATTTTTTTCATGAGGGAAATTGAATTAGATTTTTAACTATACCAATTTAGTCCAAATCTAGTATCGTGGTAGAAAGTTATCACCGTTTTACTTTGATTAAGTTTGCATACAACAACAACTATCATTCAAGTATTTGGATGGCTCCGATCGAAACTCTCTATAGTAGGAGATGCAGATCTTCAATCGGTTGGTTCAACGTTAGTGAGGCCTTAGTTATAGGGCCTCACTTAGTATTTGATGCTTTAGAGAAAGTGTACTTGATCAGAAAAAGACTCCGGGTAGCTCAGAGCTGATAGAAGTCTTATGCAGATATGTGCAGAAATGATCTAGAGTTCGAGATTGGTGATTAGGTCTATCTAAATAGCTCTCCTATAAAGGGAGTGAAGAGATTTAGCAAGAATAAAAAGCTCGGGCCCCAATATTTTGGTCCCTTGAATATTATCATTCACTTTTGCAAGGTAGCTTATGACCTAGAATTGCCTTCAGATCTAGCCTGAGTTCATCTAGTCTTCTATGTCTGTTTTCTCAAGAAGTGCATAGGTGACCCAACAGTTGTAGTCCCTATTCAGAACATAGATGTTCATAACTGCCTCTCTTATGAACAGATTCCATTTGAAATTTTTGACTTCCAGACGCATAGACTACGGAACAAAGAAGTCCCTCTAGTCAAAGTTCTTTGGCGAAATCAGTCCATCGAGGGAGCTACATGGGAAGAAGAAGCAAACATGCGTACCAAGTATCCTTATCTCTTCTCCGCCAACTCAAATCGAGCTTAAGGTAACCGTTCTCCTTAAGCTTTTAAGTTATATGTTAAGAATTCAGTAACAAGCTTGGTATACAGTTCATGTTCAGAATTTCATTATAAACTTGGTATTAAGTACCATTCCATCGTTCGTCATGCATTCATGTGTCACATAAGTAATGTATTCATGCATCAGATATGCATGTTCAGTTTGATGAGAAACTCATCTTATCAGTAATTCAGTCATGCAATCATAAATTAGTTACTCATGCATCAGATATGCATGTTTAGTATGATATATATTCATTTATCAATCATTTCAGTCATGAGATCATGTTCTAGTTATTCATGTTTAGTATGTACGTCAGTTTATCTTCTCCTTTCTAACTCAGTCTCATTCAAGGATGAATGTTTTATAGGGGCAGATATTGTAATACCCCGTATTCTACCTAGCTTGAAATCTTCCCATGTATGTTAGAAACATACTTTGATAGATGAATCCACTTTTATATATGTGCAATTTTTAAGATTTTCAATTTTTTTCATGTGGGAAATTGAATTAGATTTTTAACTATACCAATTTAGTCCAAATCCAGTATCAGGGTAGAAAGTTATGATCATTTTAATAGCCTAGGTACGTTGATGAGGGCCGATGGACCATCGAGCTAGCGACAGACCATTGCACAAACCACCGTAGAGGAGGTAGTGAGACCTCCTTCCACCAAAGGTCAACGACTCTGGACGATGAAAAATCGAGCCAGCGATGGACCATTGTCCAAGCCATCATAGAAGAGACGGTGAACCCCTATTCTGCCTAGGTGAGATAGTTAGGACCAACGGACAATCAACCTAGTGGTGAACTGCCGTACCCACCATTGCATAGTTTATTCAGTTATTTTAAAGTCATTTTTAAAAGGGTATTTGGGTCTTTTTCTACCCATTCTAGCCCCTAATCATATCAGAAGAAGGATCGTAAGTTCATTATCTATGTACAATATCAAATTATTGTTTTCTCTTGAACATAATCCCCAAGAACAAGATACAACACATTCTTCAAGAAACTATTCTATTCCAAGTTCTTCCAGTCCAGGAACTTTGAGAAACTCACAACCTAGGTAGTCATGTGTAGATTCATGGTTCACTATCACCCATGAAGCTAAAGAATCTTTTTTCAAAATCCAAGATTTGTGTATTTATGAATGAACATGATTTAAATTCAATTGAAATTTATGTTCATGATGTTTTGGGGTCTTGATTCATGTTTGAAATTAAATATTCCAATGATTGACCCTAGGATTTGATAATTTGCATAATAATCATAATAAACGTTAAATTTACACATTGATGGATATATCCATGATTATTAGATGCATGCTTCCCATGTGTTAGATTAATTGCCTAGGTGAAGTAAAAGTCCCTTTCTAGTATAATAATAAGAAATCCCCATTCATGTACAAGTTCAGGCATGTTAAGTGTTTGAAGAAATTTCTTAGTCAATGAATTATAGATATATGTGTAGCCATTGTTGTGCTTTAGCACTTGAACTTCATGAAATCCCCATCTTATTATATTATCGATTGTCGATGTTGGTCATGTATTCAGGGAAGTCATGCTTTGTCAGTTTCATGCTATCGAGTCTTGGGGGTACTTATACCTAACAATTAGCTGTATGACTAGAGCAAGTGTCATGTTTTCAAGATACTCTCAATAGATCCATGTTTATAGAAATTCAGTCAGTCAGGTGACTCAGAAAAACTCAGTAAACTCAGTAATCTCAGAAATCTCAAAAATTTAGTAATCTTAGTAGCATTTTGTCAGTCCACGAATATTTAGTTAACTTAGTACAGTCATTTTAGTTAATCATGTTCAGAGTTTATTCAGATTGGAGTAGATATTAGCATTGAGCAAACCTAAGGATAGGAACCCACCTGTTATATAAGGGTATTATTCTTAAAAGAAATCATTGCGTTCCAGAACTACGTTGACAGCATAGGTTGAGACATCGTAGCCTATTATATGAGGGTAGAGTAGGTGGCTTAAACTGTTATATAAGGGTTCCCACCATTCTCACTAGAGTTACCTGTTATATAAGGGTTACTCACAGATTGTCCTTACTAGTGGTACGATATTGACACCCTTCCAATTGGGAATATAGATTGGAACCCAACTCAACTATAATGCATTATTTGGGGAAAGTCAGTTAGATGACTACTTACCAAAAGTTCAGTACAGAATCAAGACTATCAGATACACTTATTCATTCTCAGTAAAATAACTCAGATAATTCTACAAGATTTAGGACTATCGGATACAGTCTACTCAGAATAGTACAAAAGTCAGCTGGTTCTATCAGAACCTACACTATCAAATATAGTCACTCAATATTAGTTATTTTAGCTATACAAATATCAGTATCTCATGTTATCAGTACTCAGACTCAGTAATCATGTTATCACGAACTCAGTTATAGTTGTTATGTAGTCATGCATGTATTCTCATATTTATGTTATGCAGTCAGTTAGTGTAGTGCATGCATGTGAACCATTTGCATTCAACCTACCTCACATACATACCAAAACATTCAAACGTACTGATGTATTTGTGCTATGGTGTTTTATATAATAGGTTTAGAAGCACGAGCTCCAAAGCATCAGTAGGATTCCAGTCTCAGCAGTCAGAGTTAGCAGTGAGTCCTCATCCTTCGAGGATATGACCATTACTTTATTATCTCATTAGTTAATTTATTTCAGTAGTTGGAGTTAGTTGGGGACATGTGCCATCAACTCCTTATTCAGACAGTTAGAGGCTTTCATATTTTTATGTTCAAATAATTATTTCAGTTGTTTTAGGTATTTCATACCCTCTCCATATGTCATATTTTATCTGTTATGTTATAGATTAGAACCTTATGGCCTTTCATCCTATATTTCCATATTTATACAATATACTATATAGTGTACAGGTACAAATATCAGTCATGGGTTAGCTTGTGGTCCTTTAAGGTCATGAGCACCATCTAGCATTCTGGGTACCAGATTTTGGGCATTATAAACTTGGTATCAGATTTTAAGGTTCAATAGAGTCCTACAAAGTATGAAAGTCGCATCTAGTAGAGTCTTGTACATGGGTGTATTGCGTACCACATTCATGTGAAGGAGACTATAAGATGTTTTAGGAGCAGCTTCCCTTCTTTTAGTATTCATATCATGCCTGTGAGCATAATCTCAAATAAATCTCTCATTCTAATTCATTTCTCTCCTTTTTTGTAAAGAAAATGCCTCCTAAAAGAAGAAACAGGAATCAGCCAACCCCTCAGCCGAAAGATCCTTTGGGTGAGCATGTCTCTCATGAAGAGTTAAGAGTTGCATTCACTACTCTTGCTCAGTTAGTTACTGCTCTGAATGAACTACCAACTATCCTTTCGGCTAACTCAGTGGCCAATTCAGCTATAGCTAGGATTCGGGACTTCACCCGAATGAATCCTCCATCCTTTTTTTTGTCTAAGTTATATAAAGACCCTCAGTAATTTCTTGATCAAGTTTAGAAGGTTACAGAAATCATGGGGGTTACTTCTAGTAAGACTATAGAGCTAGCTGCATATCAGTTTAAGATGTTGCTCAGACTTGGTACAAATAGTACATGTTAGAGAGGGCTGTAGATAAAAGGCCTATTCAGTGGGAGGAGTTTACTACTGCATTGTTAGATAGATTCTTTCCCTTAGAGCTGAGAGAATCTAAAGTGTTAGAATTTATCAAACTCAGGCTAGGCAACATGACGGTGAAATAGTATTCTCTTAAGTTTACTCAATTAGCCAAATACAATCTTTATTTGGTTGCAGATAACAGGGTTAAGATGAGTATGTTTGTTACTAGGGTGAATGATAGTATAGTAAATAAGTGCAGGTCCGCGATGTTAAATAGAGACATGAACATAGCTAGTCTTATGACCCATGCTTAGCATATAGAAGTGCAAAATATTAAGATAAGGAAGAAGCAGAATACAAGATCATGGATAGGTAGTTTCAAGTTTGGTCAATCCAAATTAGAAAGAGGAAACCGTTCTCAGTTTCGTCCTAAGTTAGCAGTTCCAGCTTCTTCTTCAGCTAGTGCTCTAGCTGCTAAGTTCAAGGATGGTAATAGAGATAGAGTGTCAGGCTCTAAGTTTTACGGCAGTGTTAGTAGTGCCCGCAATTATCCTCTTTGCCAGATTTCTTGCAAGCACCATCAAGGAATTTACAGAGCTGGCAGTGGTACTTTTTTAGATGTGGCAAGCTAGGACACAAAGTTAGAGACTATCTTTAGCTAGGTTCTTAGGGTTAGCAAAACCGTTCCTTAGCTCAATTCAATTGTCCAAACTAGCAGGGTGCCACCTCCAGCACTACTAGTGGCGAATGCCCAAATTAACTTTATGGTCTCTAGTCCTTGCAAGATCAGGAAAATTCTCCTTATATTGTTATTGATACGTTACAGATCTTTCATGTGCATGATTATGCTTTTCTAGATCCAGTAGCTTCTTTGTCTTTTGTTACTCCCTATATAGCAGGCGATTTTGGATCCAATCCCAAAATTCTCAACGAGCCTTTTTCATTCTCTACTCCAGTAGGTAAAACCATCATAGCCTGACGGGTATACAGGAATTGCCCCATTATGATATTTCAGAAAGTCACTTCAGCAGACTTAGTTGAATTAGAGAAGACTGATTTTGATGATATTCTCAACATGAATTGGCTTCATTTCTTCTATGTAATAATAGACTGCAAAAATACAATAGTCCAGTTTCAATTTTTAGATAAACCTATCTTAGAGTGGAGAGGTAGCACTTCGTCTTTCAATGATCATCTTGTTTCCTACCTTTGGGCAAGGAAAATGATATCTAAAGAATGTATCTATTAGCTGGTTTGAATTAAGGACACTAGTTCTGAAACTTCAAGTCTTGAATTAGTCCCAATCGTAAATGTATATTGAAATGTCTTTCCCAAAGTTCTTCCAGGAATTCCTCTCGAAAGAGAAATAGACTTTGATATTGATCTTCTTCCAGATACTCAGCCTATTTCTATTCTTCCATATAGAATGGCACCATTAAAACTCAGATAATTAAAAGAGCAGTTGAAAGATATCATAGATAAAGGATTCATCAGACCCAGCATGTCCCCTTGGGGTGCACCAATGTTATTCGTGCACAAGAAAGATGGTTCTTTCAAAATGTGCATTGATTACCGTCAACTCAATAAAGTCACTATCAAGAATAAGTATCCACTTCCTAGAATTGATGTTTTCTTTAACCAACTTCAAGGTGCCAGCTATTTCTCTACGATAGACCTCATATCAGGCTATCATCAGCTTAGAGCAAGAAAATGTAACATTCTAAAAATAGCCTTTCATACTCACTATGGTCACTTCGAATTCTTAGTTTTGTCCTTTGGTCTTACCAATACTCTAACAACTTTCATTAACTTGATAAACTATGTGTACAAGCAGTACTTGGACATGTTTGTCATAGTTTTTATAGATGATATTATGATCTATTTCCATAGTGACCGTGATAATGAAGACCATCTCAAAACCATACTTCAGACCCTCAGAGATCATCCATTTGCTAAATTTAGTAAGTGCGAATTTTTGATAAAGTCTGTAGCAATTCTTGGTCATATCATTTTCGGTGATGGCATTAGGGTTGATACTCAAAAGACCAAAGCAAAAAAAAACTAGCCCAGACCTGTCTCTCTATTTGACATCAAGAGTTTCTTGGGTTGGGCTAGCTATTACAGATGGTTTATTAAGGTATTTTATTCTATAGCGTCCCCTATATCCTTATTGAGTTAGAAGAAAGTCAAGTTTTAGTGGTCATATCTTTGCGAGAAGAGTTTTTAGGAGTTGAAGAATCGACTCACCTCAGCTCCAGTCTTAGCTCTTCCAGATAGTCTAGATGGGTTTGTAGTGTATTGTGATGCATCCAGAGTAGGTTTGGGTTGTGTCCTCATGAAAGATGGTAAGTTCATATCCTACGCCTCTAGACAACTTAAACCTCATAAGAAGGATTATCCTATTCATGATCTTGAGTAAGAAGTCATAGTATTTTCCTTAATGATTTGGAGGTATTATCTATACGGAGTCATGTGGATGTGTTCACAGATCATAAGATCCCTCAGTATGTCTTTTCTCAAAAAGATCTCAATCTTTGCCAGAGAACGTGGTTAGAGATCTTGAAAGATTACAACGTGAGTGTCCTTTATCATCCAGGAAAGGCCAATATAGTGGCCGACGCTCTCAGTAGACTCTCTATGGGTAGTGTTAGTCATATTGAGGATAGTTAAAAGTAGGTTAGGGAATCTATCAGCTTGCCAGACTAGGCATTCGCTTAGTCGATTCAGAGAAGGGTGACATATGGGTTCAGAGTAGTTTGAATCATCTCTAGTTTTTGAGGTGAAATAAAAGCAAGTTAGAGATCCCAGTCTTGTCAAGTTTAAAGATTCAGTCAAGGATCAGAAAGTAGAGATTTTCTCCTAAGGGGGAGATGGTATTCTATGTTGTCAGGGTCGTTTGTGTATTCCAGGTGTAGATGACTAAAGACAATAAATTCTTGTTGAAATGCATGGTTCACGCTACGCTATTCATCTAGGGGCTATAAAGATGTACCATGACTTGCAGGAAATCTATTTGTGGATTGGGAGGAAGAGAGATATTGCAGAATTTGTGGCTAAGTGCTCTACATGTCATTAGGTTAAGATAGAGCATCAGAAACCTAGTATGTCAATGCAGGAATTCAATATTCATATTTGGAAGTTAGAAGAAGTGAACATGGACTTCGTGATAGGTTTTCCTCGTACTCGTTGCCAGCATAATTCAGTTTGGGTCATTGTAGATAGGATGACCAAATCAGCTCATTTCTTTCCAGTCCATAACTCTTAATCAGTTGAGGATTACGCTAAACTCTACATTATAGAGTTGTATAGATTTAACGGTGTTCCATTATATATTATCTTTGACAGAGGTACCCAGTTTACCTTATAATTTAGGAAACCATTCCAAAAGGGTCTTGGTACCCAAGTTCATTCTGTACAGCCTTTCATCCTCAGACAGATGGTCAAGAAGAAAGGACCATTACTACTTTAGAAGAAATTCTAAGGGCCTATTCAATTGTTTTCAAGGGTATTTGGGATGACCACTTACCTTTGATTGAGTTTACATAAAACAACAGCTATTATTCAAGTATTGGGATGGCTCCATTCGAAGCTTTCTATGGTAGGAGACATAGATCTCCAATTGGTTGGTTCGAAGTTAGTGAGACCTTATTTATAGGGCCTTACTTAGTATTCGATGCTTTAGAGAAAGTCTAGTTGATTAGATAAAGACTCTGAGCAACTCAAAGCCGACAGAAGTTTTATACAGATATATGCAAAAAGGATCTCAAGTTTGAAATTGGTGATTATGTCTATCTTAATATCTCCCCCAAAAAGGGAGTGATGAGATTCAACAAGAAAGAAAAGCTCAGCCCCTGATATATCGGTCCCTTCAAAATTCTCAATCATTTTGGCAAGGTAGCTTATGAGTTTAAATTTCCTTCAGATCTAGCTTCAGTTCATCCGTTCTTTCATGTCTCTTTACTCATGAAGTGCATCGGTGACCCAGCAGTTGTAGTCCCTATTCAGAGCATAGATGTTCAAAACCTTCTCTCCTATGAAGAGATTCTAGTTGAAATTCTTGACTACCAGACTCGTAGACTGAGGAACAAAGAAGTCCCTCTACTCAAAGTTTTTGGTAAAATTAGTCCATCAGGGGAACTACTTGGGAAGCAGAAGCAGACATGCATACCAAGTATTCTCACCTCTTCTCCACCAACACAGACCTAGCTCAATGTAACAGTTCTCCTTAAGCTTTTAAGTTAGATGTTCAGATTTTAGTGACAAGCTTGGTATACAGTTCTTGTTTAGAATTCAATTATAATGTTGGTATTAAGTACATTATGTCATCATTCGTGCATTCATTTGTCAGTTCAGTCATATATTTATGCATTAGATATGCATGTTTAGTTTGATAATCAACTCATCTTATCAATAATTCAGTCATACAATCATAAATTATTTACTCATATATTAGATATGCATGTTCAGTATGATATATATTCAGTTATCAGTATTGTCAGTCATGATATCATGTTCCAGTTATTCATGTTGAGTATGTACGTCATTTTATCTTCTTTCATCTCACTTAGTCTTATTCGAGGTTGAATATTCTAAAGTGGGAGATGTAATACCCCATACTTCTACCTAGCTTGAAATTGTCCCAAGTATCTTAGAAATATATGTTAAAAGATGAATCCACTTTTATATATATGGAATCTTTAAGATTTTCACTTTTTTCATATGGGAAATTGAATTAGATTTTCAACGATACCAATTTTGTCCAAATCTAGTATCGAGGTAGAAAGTTATGGCTGTTTTACAGAAAGTAGTTAAAGCTACCCAGGTGCGATGATGAAGGCCGATGGACCATTTCCCAAATAATTATAGCGGAGACAGTGAGACCACCTTCTTTCTAAGGGCTACGTCTTAGGCCGATGAAATGTCAAGCTAGCGACGGACCGTCAACCAAGCCGTCGCAGTAGAGACATTCAACCCCTATTCTGTTCAGGTGCGATGGTCAGGACCGAAAGACCATTGACCCAACGATGAACCGTCGCACCCACTATCACATAGTTCGTTTAGTTACTTTAAAGTCATTTTTAATAGGGTATTTGGGTCTTTTTCCACCTGTTCTAACCCCTAATTATATTAGACCAAGGATGATAAGTTTATTATCCATCTACAATATCAAATTAGGATTTTTTTTCTCAAAGATAATACCCAAGAACAAGATCCAAATCATTTTTTAAGAAACTAAGTGATTCCAAGTTCTTCAAGAAACTCCTAATCCAGGTATGTCATGTGTTGATTCATGGGTCCCTTTCACACATGAAGCTCAAGAAACTCTTTATAAAATCTAAGATTTGTGTATTTATGAATGTTCAAGATTAAAATTGCATTGAAATTCATGTTCATGGCATTGTGGGGTTTTGATTCATGTTTGAAATTACATATTCCAATGTTTGACCCTAGGATGTGATTATTTGCATAATAATAATGATAACCCTCAAATTTACATATTGCTGGTTGTATCCATGATTATTAGATATGTTGATGATTACATAACCAAAGCATAATTCCCATGTGTTTGATTAAATTCCTATGTGAAGGAAAAGTGCCATTCTAGTACGATAATATGAAATCCCCATTCATGTACAAGTTCATGCATGTTAAGTGTGTGATGAAATGTCTTAGTCAATGAATTATGGATATATGTGTATCCATTGTGGTGCTTTAGCACTTGTATTTCATGAAATCCCTATATTATTATATTATGGATTGTCGATGTTGGTCATGTGTTCAAGAAAGTCATGCTTTGTCAGTTTTATTCTATGGAGTCCTGGGGATACTTGTACCCGAAAATTAGTTGTATGCCTAGGGCAAGTGTCATATTTTAAAGATACTCTCAGTCGAGCTATGTGTATAGAAATTCAGTCAGTCATGTGTCTCAAGAAAACTCAGTAAACTCAGTAATGTTAGAAATCTCAGAAATGTAGTAATAGTAGTAGCATTTCATCAGTCCACGAAAATTCAGTTAACTCAATCTAGTCCGTTCAGTTTATCATGTTTAGTGTCTATTCAGTACAGAATTAGGACTGTAACATACAGTTATTCAGTCTCAATAATAGAACTCAGATAGTTCTATAGGATTCAGGACTGTCAAATACAGTCAACTCAGAAAAACACGAAACTCAGCTAGTTGCATCAGAACCTAGACTATCAGATACAATCACTCTGTATTAATTATTTTAGTATATAGATATCAATATCTCATGTTATCAGTACTCAAACTCAGTAATCATATTATCACAAACTCAGTTATAATTATTATGTAGTCATGCATATATTCTCACGTTCATGTTATGCAGTCATTTAGTGTAGTTCATGCATGTGAACCCTTTACATTCATCCTACCTCACATACATACCAGTAAATTCAAAAGTATTGGCGTATTTACCCTCTGGTGTTTTATACGATAGGTTTAGAAGCATGAGCTCCAGAGCATTAGTGGCATTCCAATCTCAGCAGCCAGAGTTAGCAGTGAGTCCTCATCCTTCGAGGACATAACCATTAATTTATTATCTCCTTAATTAATTTATTTTAGTATATGGAATTATTTGGGGATATGTACCATTAACTCATTATCCAGACAGTTTAGAGGCTTTTGAAATAACATTTTCAGATGTTATTTTAGTTGTTTTGGGAATTTTATACCCCCTCCAGATGTTATGTTTTATTAGTTATGTTACAGTTTTGAACCTTATAGCCTTTTAGCCTTTATTTCTATATTTATACAGCATATTATACTGGTGCAGATATTAGTCATGGGTTAGCTTGTGGTTCTTCAGTCATGAGCACCGTGTAGCATTCTGGGTACTAGATTTGTGGTATTACAGTATCTGTCCAGTCCCATTAAGAAATCTCAGTAATCTTAGGAATCTCAGTAATCTCAGTCAAGTATCATGTCTCAGTAGTATTCAGTTCAGATCTTATTAAAATTAGACTGCCAGCAGAACTCAGTAACATTCTATCAGTTAATAAAATTCATTTTATTCCAACAGTTAATGGAAATCTAGTGAACTTATTTCAGTCTAGTTAATTAGTAAAATCAGTAATAGATCAGTGTAGCCTAGTCTGCACTAGGAAATTAATTCTGTGTTTATTCGATTAGGAGTAAGATTCAGCACCAAGTGAACCCAGGGATGAGGACACACACTGTCAGCCATTAGAGGGTGTGATCCTTAGTAGCAATCCCTGCATTCCAGAACTATGTAGCCAGGGTAGGTTGAGATGTACCCCTATAAGTCTAGGTACTATACATCTCCTTTGAGTTTTCCATATAGGAGGGTTGATGGATGAGCTCCCTGTTAGAGTGGTTTTACTAATAGCTTATCTTTACCAGTGACACTATACTTATACCATTCCATTAGGGGATATAGGTTGGACCCCACCAGTTCAGATTCAGGGCTGTCGATTAGATGATTACCTCCCACAGTCTCAATTCCAGATTCAGGCTTCCGAATATAACACATTCCAGTTTTATAGAAATTAGGACTCTCAGATATAGTCGTTCAGATTAGTATAGAACTCAGCTAGTTCTATCAAATTTCAAGTCTCTCAGTGAAAGTCACCTAGTTAATAGTATATTAATTATACAAAATTCATGTTACAAATATTCAGATTTTAGGACTTTCAGCTACAGTCAATCAGACCAGTTCTTCATAATCGGAACTATCAAAAACAATCAATCTTTTATTAGTAACACAACATCAGTTCCTTAGTACTCAATAGACTGAGTCATTTAGTATCCCAGTATTAGTACTCTGATATCAAAAAATCCACATTATCAGAATTTATAAGTTAGTGTCATCATGATATCAGTTACAGTTATGTATTCATACATGTATTCTGACGTTCATGTTATTGAGTCAGTTAGTAATGTTCATTCATATAAACCATTTCATTCAACCACCTCACTTGCATACTAGTACAGTCAACGTACTGACATATTTGTGCTATAGTAATTATACCATAGGTTTAGAAGCATGAGCTCCTGAGCGTCCTTAGTATATCAGATGTTCAGTAGCCAGACTAGCAGTGAGTCCTCTTCATTTAAGAATAGCATGGTGTTTTTATTACTTTATTAGTTTAGTAGTTTAGAGTTAGTTGTGTACATGGCCCATTAACTCCATAGATTTCAGATAGTTTAGAGGCTTTTAGACTACACCATGTTTCAAACAATTTATTTTAGTTTAGGATATCTTTAAACGTCATTACAGACATTGTTTTATATTTAGTATTAGTTCAGTTATGAACCCTATGGCCTTACAACTTATATTCCGCATATTTACACTATATTATTCAATGCTCAATTACAAATATCAGTGATGGGTTAGCTTGTGGTCCTTCAGGGTCATGAGCATCGTGTAATATTCTGAGTACCAGATTCATGGAATTACAAACATAGTATCAAAGTCTAAGGTTGAACAGTGTCCTAGAAAGTCTGAAAAACCTCATCTAGTATACTCTTATGCATGGGTGTGTTGTGCACCACACTTATGTGCAAGAGGCTATGAGATGATTAGGAATAGTTTTCATTCTTTTAGTATTCAGGTCGTACTAGGGAGCATAACATCTAATTAATTTATAAGTATAATTTGCTTCTTTCTCTCACTTATAGAATATGCCTTTTAATTGGTCTAGCAAAAAGAGAATCAGTAATCAATTAGCACCTCAGCCCATTCAGGTAGATTCCTTGGATGAACATATTTTTCATGCAGAATTTGGGACTGCATTTACTACTCTAGCTAATTCAATCACAACTCAAAATAAATGGCCAGCTACTATTCCAGCGAACCCAGTGGCCAATTCAGATGCAGCCAGGATTAAGGACTTTACACAAATGAATCCTCCCGTATTCTCAGGTTCTAAGTATGAAAAGGATCCACTGAAATACCTCGACCAGGTTAAAAAAGTTGCAGATATCATGGGAGTTACTTCTAGAGAGAGTGCAGAGTTAGCCACTTATCAACTACAAAATGTAGCCCATACATGGTTTAAACAGTAGAAGGTAGCAGATAGTAGACCCAGAATGAGTAAGTTTGTATCTGGGGATTCAAGTAGAGGGGTTAAGGAGTGTAGGACTACAATTTTGATTAAGGAAATGGAAATATCTATACTTATGTTCCATGCTCAGTATATTAAATAGCAAAAAACTGAAGAAGAAGAAGAAGAAGAAGAAGAAAGAATAAAAGGGTTAGAATAGCTAGTTATAGTTTTTCTCAACCAGGGTCGCAGAGTGATAACTATTCTCAGCATAGTCAGAAGTTTTCAGTTTTAGCTCCTTCCTCAGCCAGTGCATCAGCTCCTAAGTTAATAAATGGTAGCAAAGATAGGGCACCAACCTCTAAATCTCAGAATAGTGCAAGTATTATTAGTACTCATATGCATTACTAAGAATACAGTAAGTATCATAAGGTTTTTGTATAGACGACAGAAATGTGTGTTTCGGATATTGCGAGTTAGGTCACAAGGTCTGAGACTGTCCTTTATCTGTCAGCTCAATCCGATCGCCCAAATCAGCAGGGTGTCAATTCCAACACTATCAGTAGGCAGTGCCTAAAGAGACCCTATGCATTTCATTCCCGACAAGATCAGGAAAGTTCTCCTGATATAGTCACTGATATGTTATAGTTCTTGCACTTATATGTTTATGCTTCTTCAGATTCAGGAGTTTTTTTTTTTAACTTTAAGGTCAGAACAAATGTTAACAGGATCTTTTCCAGTCTTCACCCCAGTGAGCCAGTCTAACACAGCTCAACAGGTATACAGGAACTATTTGGTTATGATGTCTCAGAAAGTCAGGCCTTCAGGATTCTGGTAGTAATGCTAGTATGTTTAAATATTCAGTAAGGGAAAATGATTCCTGACCCATTCCTACCTCAGTGCAAAGTTTTATATTTTTGCCATCAAGATACTTATGCATGCTTTATGTTTTAGTTCCATAAACATAGATTACATTTAGATACTTCCCTTAAGATTGTGTGCATTTTAAGTTCCTAGTAGGAGGAATCCCAATTATCTCAGTATTATGAATCATGTTCCATGAGTACATAAATATTAGACTAAGGTCATGCAGCTCATGACTGGTACACTTATGTCCTGTCTTACAGTATGTTCAGCCTACATGATTTATGCTCTACTCCTAATGATTAGCCTAACTCAGACTATTTCCTGTATACCCTTAGTTTATAACCCTTGGTGAATCTGTTGGGATGATATTTTACCCCTCGAGTTTCAGTTAGGGAGTCAGTTCAATAATCAACATTCAGTAAAGAACTCAGATAGTTATACAAAACCATGGCTTTCAGTTCTCAGTTACTTAGCCATCAAACTTCAGTACTTCAGTACCAGTCTAAACCTTAGTTATCAGAACTAGTATTCAGTCCCAGCTACAGTCTTAGTTACAATTACAGTCTCGATTATTATCTTTGTTACAATCTCAGTCCCAGTCCTAGTCAAGTAATCAGGTAGGTAACTCAATTTCATTTTGAGTTTACTCGACCATAGCGTACAATTATCAGTCAATCAGTTTTCAGACTTTCAGTACCTCTATTTACAAGACTATTCTAGAATCATGTTGTACTCCTGGCGTTACATTCTCAAATAATACAATGAACCTCAATTCATGCTCAGTTATCTCATGTCACTCAATCAGTACTTATCTCCTATGTATGATGGTTTACAGTTATATTCCAGTTATTCAATACTAAGTACAGTTCCGCATTATAGGCCTAGTAGTCTGCTATTAGTCATTCAATAAATTAGATAAGTTATTATATTTATGAATTCATGCTTAGAACCCATGTAAACCTTTTTCGTAGTCTCAGTTGTAGTGCATAAGGTTTGGTCACTTTATCTTAGATGATGTTTCGTAGGCGCTACCTCCTAATAAAAGAATCCCAACAATGTAGCGATCTCCCATTAAGATGTCTTACTCTGACCAGGCAAAGATTTGTTTTCTCTCTATAGTCATTAGAACTCAATAGAAAGAGTGTCATAGAAAAGCTCCAGTCAAGTATAAGTTTTTAACCTGAGTTTTCTGCAGAGCCAGTAGTTTAGTTTAGTGGTCAGGCAAACAAGTTCAGACGGTGTGGTTTCTATCTTTCCATCTAGTTGCACTATCCGAAGTCTCATGAATATGATCATTCTAAGATGGACTAACCATGTAGTTGCATGTTCAGCCCAGTTCAGGCATTATGTCTTAGTTTTAGATCTCTGATATTTGTTCACAATTTAGTTCGTAGGTGCCTTGTGCATCACCTCAGTTTTCCTCAAAGCTTAGCAAAGTTAGCCCAACATTCTTCAAGGGGGTATAGTGTCCCAAGGGGGAGATACACTATAGTTCCCTGGAACTTCCACGACATAAACTTGTACCTCTCTTCTCATAATGAATCTAGTTTGGGGTAAGCGGTGCAAATTAGTTGACCCTCAGACTCTGATCTCAGCTGTAAGCTATGTATTCAAGGTACTTAATTTAGATCACAATATTTAACTCATGTATCACATTCCAGAATTAGTTACGTTCTCATATTCCCGCTCATGCATATTTAGTAATTAATCTCAGGCACATTAGTATTTTTAGTTTATGGAAATAGTCTTCCTTAAACTTATTCAGTTTGATGCTCAGATTTCCATCAGAAACTCGGTATCAGGACTTTTCATTACAAACCTGGTATCAATTACCATTGCATATTCAGTTATGTAGTAATGTGTCAGTTCAGTCATGTATTCATGTATCAGAGATATTTGATCAGCTTATCAGTACTCTCATTCATACAGTCATACCTAAGCTTGGTCATAAGATCATGCATCAGATATTCATGCTCAGTATGAATCTCAGTAATGTCATTCATGTACTCACATTCTAGCTTCTTATGTTCAGTATGTACTACATCTTATCATTTCTCCCATTTCAGTAAGTCTCATTCAAGGATGAATGTTCTTAAGGGGAGAACCCCGTATTGCTACTTAGCTTAAAATCATCCCAAAAATATTAAAGACTTACTTTAAAATATGAATCCAATTTTATGCATGTGGAATTTTCAGGATTTGTACTTTTTGTTGTATGGGAATTTTAATAAACTTTCCATCGATATCAGATTCGCCCAAATCCGACACTCGGGCGAAGAGTTAGAGCTATTTTAGTAAGATAGTGTGCAACTTAAGCCATCAACACATCACAGAGCATGCCAAAATAGGAATCTTCTAAATTCAATGGGCCACCACGATTATAGCATGTCGTCCCAATGCTCAAATCCAGAGTTGTCAATTTCTAGTGTCTCAGCGTGATACCACCGCGTCACAGTAAGATTCCAGGTCCCATCCAGTATTGTAATGCAATTTCACAACGTCTTACCATCAGTCTAATTTCCAGCTGGCAAATTTCCAGTGGCAAGACGTGATAGCACCACGTCGCGCCAGGTACCCAAATCGGGTTTTCAGAGTTGAAAAATAAAACTTTCTAAGGTTAATTGGGTCTTTTTTCATGACCCAGATCAACAATTGACCACAAAATTATGCCCTAAAGACCCTACTATATCACTTTTACTCAGTTTCTCTCAACAACAAAAATCATTCTCCCTCAAGAAGCAAAAACCCTAGCATAAGAAATCAAGGCCAATTCGAGGAATTTTCCCTAGAATTTCAAGAATTTATATTTCCAGGTATGTCAAGTATTGATTCATGGGTCGCTATCACTCATGAATCTCAAGAATCTCTTTTCCAAAATCGAAAGATTGTGTATTTATGTATTTTTATGATTTAGTTGAATTGAGATTCATGTTCATGGGATTTTGATTCATGTTTTAAATTCCATGTTCCAATGATTGATCCTAGTATGTGATGTTTTGAATAATATTCATGTTAAAACCCTTCAAATTACTAATTTATTTATGCAACCAGGATAATTAGATGCATTGATGATGGTATAACCTAATCCTGCTCCCCATGTGTTTGATTAAATGTTTATGTGAAGAAAATAGTGCCTTCATAGCATGTTGTTATGAAATCTCCATTCATGTACAAGTTAGTGCATGTAAAGTGTTTGATGAAATATCTTAGTTAATGAATTATGGATATATATAGTCGTTGTTCTGCTTTCAAGCTTGTGCCATGATTTACTTTTATGCTATCAAGTCCTGGGTAGATATTCTCAGCAGAACCTAGTAGCATTTTGTCTGTAAATAGAATTCAGTAGTATTCCATCATCCAACAAAAATCTGGTGAACTCAGTTCAATCTAGTTAATTAGTAAAATTAGTAGCAGATCAGTCCAGCCTAGTATGAACTAGGAAATCATATCTGAATCTATTAAGTTGGGAGTAGGATTCAGCACCGAGTGAACCTAAGGATGAGGACAGACACTGTCAGCCAGTAGAGGGTGTGATACTTAGTAACAATCCCTACATTCGAGACATACATACCCAGCATAGGTTGAGATATACCCCTATGAGTCTAGGGACTATACATCTCCTTTGAGTTTTTCTTACAGGAAGGGTTGACGGAAGAGCTCCCTATCATAGAGGGTTTACTCATAGCTTGTCTTTATCCGTGGCACGGTACTGATACCCTTCTATCTAGATTTACAAGTTGGACCCCACCAGTTTAGATTCAGGGCATCGGTTAGATGATTACCTCTCACAGTCTCAGTTTCAGATTCAGTCTTCAGAATAAAACTTAGTCCAATTCTATAGAAATTAGGACTATCAGATATAGTCACTTAACTCAGTACAGAACTCAGCTAGTTCCATTAGATTTTAGAAATGTCAGACATAGTCACCCAGTTAATAGTATATTAATTAAATAAAATTCATATTCCCAATATTCTGATTTTAAGACTGTCAATCAAGTCAATCAGACTAGTTCTTCATAATCAAAACTGTCAGAAATAGTCATTTCTTTATCAATAATAAGACATCAACTCCTCAGTGCTCAATAAACTTAGTCATTCAGTATCCCAGTATTAGTACTCAAATATAATAAAATCTATGTTATCAGAATTCATGAGTCATTGTCATCATAATCTCAATTACAATTATGTATTCGTGCATTCATTCTCACATTTATGTAATTAATTCAAATAATATTGTTCATGCATATAAAACATTGCATCCATCCACCTTACTTGTATTCAAGTACATTCAATGTACAGACACATTTGCGCTGTGGTGTTTTATTCCACAGGTTTAGAAGCATGAGCTCCCAAGCATCCTTAGTAGATCAGATGTTCAGCAGCCATACTAGCAGTGAGTCCTCGTCATTCGAGGATAGCATGGTTATTTTATTACTTTATTATTAAAGTAGTTCAGAGTTAGTTCGGGGCATGTCCCATCAACTCTATTATTTTAAACAGTTTAGAGGCTTTCAGACTACAACATATTTCAGAAAATTTATTTTAGTTTTACGTATTTTTATACCCTATTACAGACATTCTTTTATATTCAGTATTAGTTTAGTTTTTAACCTTATTGCCTTATAACTTATATCAAAACTACAGTATATTCGTCAGTGCTAAGTTATAGATATCAGTCATGGGTTAGCTTGTTGTCCTTTGGGGTTATGAGCACTGTGTAATATTTCGTGTATAAAATTCTGGGTGCTACAAACTTGGTACCAGAGCCTATGGTCAAACAGTGTCCTAGATAGTCTGAAAAGATGCATCTAGTAGAGTCTTGTACATGGATGTGTTGTGCACTACACTTATATTGAAGAGGCTATGAGATGTTTTAGGAACATTTTCCTTCTTTCAGTATTCATGTCATGCCAGTAAGCATAATAGAGTTACATGGAAAATTCATAACTTGGGGATTCATCTTGAAATTGATTGAACATGATATGGGAATTTCATCAAACTTATGGAAACCATGAATTTAAGACATGAGACTGTTGCTAAAAATCATGAATTTATGATCTACCATGAAATTCACTTGAATAAAGAATGTGAAAGTCAAATTAATAGCATGTGGAATTCAAAATCTTGCATGGAAACACACATGGGCTAAAATTAATTGAAATCACAATGAAAGCATGCAATTCAATCTTTCTTGAACATTAGAAATAGCATAATAAATGAAAAATTAATTATTTAATTAAAATAATAGGGTTTTGAACTCCATGGGTAATAGAGGACCCATGGATAAACTCCACATGCCTTAATTAGATAGATTCTTCAAGAAATCATAAATTTGATGTAGAAAGTTTGACTTTGAAACTGAAATCTTGACTTGGAAGCCTTGGGAATGTTATTGAAAACTTTTTCTTGATTTTCTTAGATCAGGAACCTTAAATTCTTGATTGTATTGAAAAAAATTTGATGAAGTTGCTGGTGTTCTTGAGGGGGCTAGGGTTTTCATAGAGATAAAAAGATGAGAAATCATGTATCTAATGCTTTTGGGGGCTGAAATTAAGTGTTATGGGAAGATTTGGGTGAGGGAAAGTGACCAAAGTTCCCCTACACCCTCTTTGAACTGAAATAGTATGTGAAACAGTTCAATAACATTGTTTCCATCGTATCATGTCACTAATCGCATCGATAACTGATGCATCGCATCCCAATCGAGTTGGCTTACTGGTACTCATGAAAAATTCCAAAAGCTTATGAGGTAAGGACTATTAAAACAACATGATATAACTGAGCGTGAAAGTGTGAAAACTATAATATCTGAGAATGCAAGACAAAGCATAGAATGATTCTAAAATAGTTTGTAAACTGATATACCGAAATACTGTTAACTGAATAACTGATAATTGTATGGTATGGTAAAGAAAAACTTAAACAAAATTCTGAACTGAATACTAAAGTAAGATTGTAACTAAGTCTATGGGAGTTATCATCTAACAAACATACCTCTCTTGTAGACTGATATGAGGTCCAATCTGTAACCCCAGTTGGAAGGGTGTTAGCACCATGCCACGAGTTACTAACATTAACTTGGTCAACCCTAATCGAGCAGGAAGACTCATGTGATATATGTAGTTACGTAAACCCTAGTCTAGCAAGAAGATTATTTACCCTACACTAGTGTAACACCTTTAATACCCCAAATATATCTATCTCAGTCCATCCCTTAGTATGTATTTGAATCACTTTGAACCTAAAAATAAAGCTAAAAGTTAAGGGACTTAGTCATTTAGATTTCCTTTAAACTTTGAAAGTTTTAAATTAAGCTTATGGGCTCTGAGAAAATAATTTTTGAGTTAAACTATTTTAAGTGGTAAAAATAGCATGTCTCAGGTAAGTTTTAAAACTTTTAGATGAGGATTTAACCATATTCGAACTGGCAAAATAGTAGGTCATCACGATTGCACCGAGTCACGGTGTGTATAGCGATGAGTATACCATCACATCATGATTAAGGAAATTTTGACATTCGTCATTTTCCATAGTGTCACCGCAATTGCACCACATCGCGGTGAACCCCAAAACAACAATTGTCACAATACAGTGAGTCACCATGATTCCACCACATCGTGGTAGGTATCAAGATGGCCCACTCATCACATCGTGGTGAAGCCTTAATCAGTAACCCAATTACAAATTTTAAATCCCAAGGGCAGTTTAACCTTTTGCTCATATCTCCAAACCATGAAAACAAATGATTAAGTGTATTATTGAGCTATGTTCATTGTCCATAAAATTTCACTCAAATAAAACCCTAGGATTCAACCATCAACTTCAAGAATACTCAAAAATCCTCCATTCTTTTCCCAAAATAGTTCAAAATTCAAGGTTCCCAATTCAAGGTATCCAAGAATCAACATTCAAGAGCACAAATAGGATCTCAAAACCAAGCTTCTTCAGCTTGTCCATCAATTAAGGTATGTAGGGTTTTGAACAAGGATAAATATTTCATCCTTGTTCCCAAAACTAGTTTTAAATTATAAATTTACTTAACTTTGCATGAATTTCATTTTATGGTTGATACCCATTTATTGCTATTTTAAGATTATGATGTTTTAAGTGATTTTGATTTTAAATTGCATCTCTACCTTCATAATTCGTGCATGTAACTATTTTATCCAAATTTTGAGTTGATGTTCTAAATATTAACATTATCAAGCTTGAACAGTATGATTTTTTGACATGAATTTGAAACATGGGTTTCCAGCCCTTGTTGAATATTGCTATTTCAAGAATTATTATACTTTTAAGCATCCCATGATATGTTTATAGATATCTTTGAATAAAGATTTGATCTTCTGATCTTTAGCTAAGATATGGAATCTACTTTATAGCTTAAATTTAGTTTTGAATGAACAGATGCACAGTTCGCTTTTAGTATGAAACATTATGACTTTTTAAAGTGGATTTTCCTACAGAATAAATATATACATTAAAGGGAGTAGTATTTAGCACCTAGCGGAAAATGTGGATTTAACTCATCCTACTTTCTTAGAACTACGACCCAATGTAGGTATAGATTCCGTATTCCCATTTCTATATGGATAACAGTTATAGATGTGATCACTTAGCTCAGGTTATACTCCCTGGCAAGAGTATGACACTTCTCCCCAATGTAAGGGTTTCCCCTTAGGGGAATGAGACATTAGACTCCATTATAGATCACATGATTTATGTCGGTTAAGAGAACCTCCCTACAAGTAAAAGTACATAAACAACTTTTGAGTAAATTTCCCAAATAGTAAAGATCTTTAGAATAGTTTTAAAGATATTTTCCTACAATCTTATAGAAAAGAATGTCAGATAACTACTCAAATTTTAGGCTGGAAATGTGATGGATCACCAGTTTTATACAGTATGATTTATTTTTCATGATCGGTGATTCTCATTTTATAGTTATTTCAGCCACATTAGTCATTACATACTGCTTGCATATTCTATGATTCTGAGAACATTGACATATTATTTTGACTTAAGCATTCACCCCATATACTCAGTACATCTTAAAAGTACTGATCCATATATATGTTTTTGTGCTAGATTGTCCAATAATGTTGGTTCAGATGCTTAGTCTTAGCAACGAGAGTGATTTCGGGCATCTTTATCTACATCCCTATAGTTGGTGACTCCTCATTATTTGAGAGCACATTTATCCAAACATTCTATGTTTCATAGTATTTGATTAGTTTCTTACAATTTGTTTGAGTAAGTTGGCGTTTTTTCCAAATGGCTCTCTACTTTCTTAGTAGTAGAGGCTTGTTAAACTACTAGCTATTATTTTCAGACATTCTGCATTTGTTATCCAGATGAGATCTTCAGCTCATTCTATCTCAATCTTGATATAATACAATATTATTACTTGATTATCTTATGTTAAAATAATTTGTAGACCTAGAGCAGGATTGCAACATTAGATTGAGGCTTCTCATACCCTTGAGCACCATGTGACATCTCGGGACCAAGTTTTGGGGCATTACAAACTGTGTATCATAGCCTAAGGTTTAGAGATCCTAGGGAGTCAGACAAGCTATGTTACATAGAGTCTTGATCATGGGTCATAAGGGCACCATATTTATGAGCAAGAGGCTATGGGATGTTTTAGGAAATTATCTTTTTTTATTCATAATCCATTGTTCTTACAACTATCTCTATCTTCTATTACTTCGTGCTCTTTTATGATAGAATATGCCTCCTTGCAGAGCTAATGCCCATAGGAATGATAACTAACCACTCCAGCTTATCGATCCTCTGATTGAGAATATATCTCATGTTGAATTTTGGGCTGCCTTTCCGGCGTTAGCCCAACATGTGACTGCTAATGTTCAGGCCAATAATAAGGCTGCAGTTCTACATCAGAAAAAGAGTGATTTAGCAGCAGCCATAGTTTATGACTTCATGAGGATAAATTCACCCAAATTACTTCTGTCAACAGTAGGTGAGGACCCACAGTTGTATCTTTATAAGGTAAAAAAGATCACCCAAGTTATGTATATTACTAAAGAAGAGAGTGTGGAATTAGCTTCTTATAGGTTGAAGGATGTTGCTTATGATTAGGTTGTTATGTGTAAGAAAGGTAGGTATGAGAATGAAGCTCCTGATAAGTTGGCAGGTGTTTTAGGATGCTTTTCTAGATTGTTTCTTGTTACGTGAGTTGCAGGAAGCCATGGTTAAGGAGTTTATGAACCTGAGACTGGGCTCAATGATAGTGAATGAGTATTGTCTTAAGTTCAACCAGTTTTCCAAGTATGCTCCTGAGTTTATAGTTGACAGTAGATCTAATATAAGTAAGTTTTTTACTAGAGTTTCTAGATTGGTAGTCAAGGAGTCTTGGATTGATATACTTATTAGATATATGGATCTTACTAGATTAATGACTCATGCCCAACAAATTGTGGCAGAAAAGTTGAAGGAAAGATATAGGGGAATTAAGAAGGCTAGAACTGGATAGTTTGAGTATGGTTAATCAAGATTTGTGGGAGGAAATCATTTGTAGTTTTAGAGTCGTTCGCCTTTTCCACCGCCATCTTCAGATAGTTACCTCACACCCAGAACTAAGCAAGAATAGTGGGGTAAGACTTCTATGTCCAAATTTTATAATATTATAGGTTGAAGGCCTAGTTATCCTTCATGCATAAGATATGGTAAGAATTATCTTGGTGAGTATTTTTTTGGTCAAAAGGTTTCTTTTGATGTGGTCAGTTAGGATATGGTATCAAGGAGTTCTCGTATGCTAAGCAATAAAGTAGGGATGTTCGTTACAGACTCAGGCTATTAGTGCACCAACTCCCAAGCTTCCCAATCCATCATCAGGGCGCATCATCCAGTATTAGTGGTGGTCAGTGCCAGAATTAGTTTTATGATTTACTAGCCTATCATGTGCAGGAGAGCTCCCCTGATGTTATTACTGGTATGCTTCATTTCGTTCATCTTGAAGTTTATGTGTTGTTGGACCCTGGGTCAGCTTTCTCTTATGTGACCCCAATAGTTACAGATAATTTTGAAATAGGTCCTAAAAAGATCCCTAAGTCCTTCTTAGTTTCTACTCTAGTAGGTGAGTCAATTGATGCCAAATAGATCTATAGAAAGTGTCTAATTAATGTCCTTCATACGGTCATGTTAGCGGATTTGAAAGAGTTAGACATGGTTAACTTTGACCATATTCTTGGTATGGATTGGCTCTATTCATGTTATGCATCCATAGATTATCACACTTTTGTAATGAAGTTTCAGTTTCTAATGAGTCGGTAGGAAATTCAGTTTCTCCCAAGAGTCATTTCATCTCTTATCTTAAGGCTAGAAAGTTGATATTTAAAGGGTTTATCCATCACCTAGTTTGATTCAAAGATACTAACTATGAGACTCCAACAGTTCAGTTAGTCCACGTAGTCAATGAATTTCCTGATGTATTTCCAGAAGATTTGTCAGGGGTACCTCCCGATAGGGAAATAGAATTCCAAATTGATCTTCTTGCTGATACTTAGCCCATCTCCATTCCTCCATATCATATGGCTCCTATCAAACTTAAAGAGTTGAAAGAGAAACTTAAAGACCTTTTATATAAGGGTTTTATAAGACCCAGTGTTTCTCTATGGGGCGCTCTTTTCCTATTCGTGTATAAGAAAGATGGTTCTTTGTAAATATGCATTGACTATTATCAGATGAATAAATACAAAGTTAAAAACAAATATCTTCTTCCTAGAATCGACGATTTATTCGATAAACTCCAAGGTGCAAGTTATTTCTTCAAGATAGACCTTAGATTAGGCTATCATTAGCTTCGAGTAAGGAAATCTGATATCCAAAAGACAGTTTTCAGAACTTGTTATGCTCATTTTGAATTCCTAGTCACGTCTTACGGGCTTACAAATGCCCTAGCAGTCGTCATGGACTTGATGAACCGAGTATTCAAACAGTTCCTAAAGATTTCTGTCATAGTCTTTATTGATGATATCCGTGTCTATTCTTGTAGTGAGGATGATCACGCAGACCTTCTTAGAATTGTGTGGCAAAAACTTAGAAATCACCAGATGTTTGACAAATTAAACAAGTATGAATTTTTTCTAAGGTTAGTAGCTTTCCTCGGTCATATTATTTCCAATGATGGCATTAGAGTTGATCCCCAAGGGACAAAAATAGTGACAAACTGGCCTAGACCTATTTCTCCATCAGACATAAGAAGTTTCTTGGGTTTATCTCTCCATTACAGATGGTTTGCTAAGGGGTTTTCATCCATCGTATCTCTTATGACCCGATTAACTCAGAAAAAAGTTAAGTTTCAGTGGTTAGATTATTATGAGAAGAGTTTTCAGGAGTTAAAGACTCGACTTAATTCAGCCCTAGTTTTAGCATTACCTGACTACATAGATGGATTCATTGTTTATTGTGATGCCTCTAGAGTTTGTTTTTGTTGTCTTTTTACACAGAGAGATAAGGTCATAGCCTATTCCTCTAGACATCTTAAGCCTCACGAAAAGAACTATTCTACTCATAATCTTGAGTTATCCATTATTGTGTTTGCTTTGAAAATATGGATGCACTATCTTTATGGGGGTGCATGTTCATGTGTTTATGGACCACAAAAGTTTGCAGTATGTGTTTAGGGAAAGAGAGTTAAATCTCCATCAGAGAAGATGGCTAGAATTGTTGAAAGATTATGACATGAGTGTTTTGTATCTTCTAGACAAGGACAATGTTGTGGAAGATGCCCTTAGTAGACTTTCTACGTATAGTATTTCTCATGTGGAGAGTGATAAGAAGGAGTTAGTTTGAGAAGTTAATCGGTTGAATAGATTGGGTGTTCATTTAATTAATTTGGCAGAGGGTAGCATTTGGGTGCAGGGTAGTGTAGAATCCTCGTTAGTTTCTGAGGTGAAGGAGAGGAAAGATCAAGATCCCATCCTAGTTAATTTAAAAGAGTCGGTTAGAGGTTTTCTCCGAAGGTGGAGATGGAATGTTGAGATACCAAAATAGATTATGTGTGAGTTGCATTGATAGATTGCGATAGCAGATTATGGATGAAGTTCATGGTACACATTAAACCATTCATCCTTGTGCTACTAAGATATTGTAGAGTTGGTAGCTAAATGTTCTATTTGTTAATAGGTTAAAGTAGATAATCAAAGGCTTGGTGGTACATTCCTAGAGTTCAGTATTCCCACTTGGAAGTGGGATGAGCTGAACATGGATTTCTTAATAGGGTTACCTCGTTTATGAAATTAACATGATTCGATTTGGGTTATAGTAGAAAAGTTGACTAAATCAGCCCATTTCCTACCAGTTCATATGTTTTACTCAGCTGAAGATTATGCTAAGTTGTATATTAAAGAGTTAGTTAGATTTCATAGAGTTCCATTGTCTATCATTTTAGATAGGGATACTTAGTTTACCTCTCATTTTTGGGAGGCCTTTTAGAAAGGTCTTGGTACCCAAGTCTATATTTGTTCATCTTTTCATCCTCAAACGGATGGTCAAGAAGAGAGGACCATTTAGACTTTAAAGATATGTTGAGAGCATGTGTGCTTGATTTCAAGTGTAGTTGGGATAAGCATTTTCCATTGATTGAGTTTGCCTACTATTATTTTTATCATGCTAGTATCCAGATGACCCCGTTTGAGGCTCTCTATTGCAGAAGATGTAGATCACCTCACTATTAGTTTAAAGTGGATGAGGCCACACTGATAGGTCCATATGTGATGTTAGAAGCTATGGAGAAAGTCCACTTGATTCGACAAAGGTTAAAAATAGCACAGAGTTATCAGAAACCATATGTAGATGTGAGAAGAGATCTTGAGTTTGAATTTGGTGATTTAGTTTATTTGAAAGTTTCACCCATGAAGGGAGTGAAGAGATTTGGCAAAAAATAGGAATCTTAGTCCTCGCTATGTTGGCCCTTTCAGAATATTGAGCCATGTTAGGAAGGTGGAATATAAGCTTGAACTGCCTATAGATTAGTCCTCCATTGACCATGTGTTCCATGTGTCCTTGTTAAAGAAGTGTTTTGGTGATCAAGCGTTTGTAGTACACTTAGAAAGCACAGATATTCATGATAGACTTTCTTACGAAGAGATTCCAATCGAGATCCTTGATAACCAATTCATATACTAAGGAAAAAAGAAGTTCCCTTGGTCAAAGTTCTTTAGCGGACTAAGTCCGTTGAGGGAATCTCTTAGAAGCAGAAGCAGATATGCAAACAAAGTACCCTTAATTTTTTACTGCAAATTCAAATTCAGTTCAAGGTAACAAGTTTCCTTATATCACCTCTTTTTATTCCAAGTTTCATCTTTAAATATCCATTCATTTGATAGTTCTTGCATTTGCAAATCAATTTAGTCATGCTTTCCATTGTGCATGCCAGTTATAGCCTTAGTTTTTAGCATCTCATTTCGTAAGCCTCATTCGAGGACGAATATTTCCAAGGGGGAGATATTGTAATACCCCGAATATTTCTAGCTCAGTCCAACCCTTAGTATATATTTGAATCACTTAGAACCTGAAAATAAATTTAAAAGTTAAGGGACTTAGTAATTTTGATTCCCTTTAAACTTCAAAGATTTTAAATTGACCTTCTGGGCTCTAAGACAATGATTTTTGAGCTAAACGATATTTAGGGGTAAAAATAGCATGTCTCGGATAATTTTTAGGATTTTTATATGAGGATTAGATAAATTTGAATTGGCAAAATAGTAGCTCATTGTTATTGCACTGGGTCATGGTAAGTACCGTGATGATCATGCCATCACATCGCGATGAAGGCTATTTCGACATTCATCAATTTCTGGAGGGTCACTGCGATTGCAGGACATCATGGTGAACCCCAAAATAGAAATTGTCACAATCAAGTAAGTCACCACGATTTAACCATGTCATAGTAGGTACACGATGAAGCCTCAATAAAAAACCCAGTTATGGATCTTAAATCTCAAGGGCAGTTTAATCTTTTGGTCACATCCCCAAACCATAAAAATAGATGATTCAGAGTATTATTGAGCAAAATATATTCATTTTCCATCAAATTTATCTCAAATAAAACCCTAGTCTTCAACCTTCAACTTCAAGAATCCCCAACATTCCACCATTCTTTTCCCAAAATATTTCAAAATTCAAAGTTCCCAATTCAAGAATTCCAAGAATCAACATTCAAGAGAACAAATAGGATCTCAAGACCAAGATTCTTCATCTAGTTCATCAATTAAGGTAAGGGGGGTTTTGAACAAGGATGAACCTTTCGTCCTTGTGCCCAAAATTTGTTTTAAATTAGAAATTTACATGACTTTACATAAATTTCAATTTATGGTTCTTACCCATTTATTGATATTTGAAGATTATGATGTTTTAAGTGTTTTTTATGTTGAATTGCATGTCTACTTTCGTAGATTCAGGTGTGTAACTATATTTTTCATATTTTGAGTTGATGTCATGAATATTTACATTATCAAACATGAACATTATGATGTTTTGATATGAATTTGAAACTTAGGTTATCAAGCCCTAGTTGAATATTGCTATTTCAAGAATGATTATACTTTTAAGAATCCCATGATATGTTTGTAGATAGCTTTGAATAAAGATTTGATCTTTAGCTAAGATATGGAATCCTCTTTACAGCTTAAATTCAGATTTGGAAGACAGATGCACAGTTAGCTTTAAGTATGAAACATTATGACTTTTTAAAGTGGATTTTCCTACCGAATGAGCATATAGATTAAGGGAGTAGTATTTATCACCGAGCAAAATGTGTGGGCTTAGTGCATCCTAATTTCCTAGAACTACGATCGAACATAGGTATAGATTCATTATTCCCATTTTTATGTGGATGACAATTACATATGTGATAAGTTAGCTAAGGTTATACTCCCTGGCAAGAGTATGACACCTCTCCCCAAGGTGAGGTTTTCCTCTTAGGGGAACGAGACGTTGGACTCCATGATAGCTAACATAGTTTATGTCGGTGAAGAGAACCTCCCTTCTAGTAAAAGTAAATACACAGCTTTTGAGTAAAATTGCCTAATAGTAAAGATCTCCAAAATAATTTTAAAGGTATTTTTCCTACAGTCTTACAGATAAGAATGACAAATAACAACTCAGTTTTTAGACTTGAAATGTGATTGCTCACCAGTTTTATATAGTATGTTTTATTGTTCTTGATCAGTGATTTTCAGTTTTCTGTTATTCCATCCACGTGAATCTTTACATACAGTATGTTTATTCTATGTTCTGATAACATTGAGATATTACTTTAACTTGAGAATTCACCCCCATATACTCGGTACATCCTCAAAGTATTGATCCACATATACGTTTATGCGCTACATTGTCTCATAATGTAGGTTCAGGTGCTCAGTCTCAGCAGCTTGAGTGATTTCAAGAATCTCTATCTACATCCCTATAGTTGGTGAGTCATCATGAGGGCCCATTTAACCTGACTTTCCAAATTTCATAGTATTTGATTAGTTTCTTATAATTAGTTCGAGTCAGTTGGGGGTTTGTCCTAATGGCTCTCTAGTTTCTAAGTAGTAGAGGCTTTTCGGACCACTAGCTATTATTTTTATACATTCTAGATTTGTTATCCAAAAAGTATCTTTTCCTTATTCTAGTTCAATTTTGATATAATACACCATTATTACTTGATTAGTTTATCTTGAAATGAGTTACAGACCTAGTAGTAGTCTTACAGGGTTATCTTGAGGTTACTCATAGCCTTGAGTATCGTGTGACATATTGGGACTAGGTTTTGGGGTATTACATGCCCTGAGAGTACACCCTAAGAATCTCACGATGCTTACAGACTCGAGGAACCACAATCTAAACCATGAGTTGGTACCTACTGTGAGCACTGAGTAAAAAAAAGATAATAACATAACTTATGAAGAATTTGACTAAGGAATGCAATAAGGTTTTAAGTCATAAATCTGATAAAAATTGTAAGGAATAACTTATAATACTGATAAAATGTCTGACAATGATAACTAAAATCTGAGAAACTGACTAACTGTCTGAAATAGTCTGAAAAACCTCTACTAACTAACTAAAGAGCTGATGGGACAAACCCCCAACTAACTCTAACTGAATGGAAATGACTGAAATTGATGAAGTAATCTAAACTTAATAAATCATGTCCTCAAAATATGAGGATTCACCACTACTACAGATAATAATCTAGAAAATCTATGCGCTATCCGAGAAATGAGCGTCTAAACCTATGATATAATACATCAGAGTGCAAGAAAAAAGTATGTAATCAGTAATTTGAATGTACTGGTATGCTAAATGAGATAGATGATATGCATGGTTTTAGGAACATGAGTAATAAATATTTGAATATTTATATATATAACATAAAATACAGAATAGAGTGCATAAAAATTTGTAGATACTAAGGATACATGAAATCTGTAAGTACTGATGATGTATGAAAACTGTAAGTACAGAGGATGCATGACCATGTATATATCATGCTCTGAATAAATCTATAAATACTAAAGTACTAAAAATTGATAACTGAATCACTGATATTTGTATGCTATGATCAAGTATCTGAAACTAAATTACCGAACTGATTACTGGACAAAGACCGTGGGAGATAATATCTACCCGACATTCCTAAATTTGAGCTAATCGTGGTCCAACTTGTAACCCCATTTGAAAGTGTATTAGTACTATGATAGGGGTACTAACACTGGTTGTGTGAATCCACTATAACCATGTACTGTCCTGAAAGATTAAGAATGTCAAGCCTAAACTGACGGGTGGCCCTTTTGAGGTAGTCAAGCCTAATTTTATAGGAGACTCCTTATATCTCATTCTGGCTATGTAGTTCTAGAGTATAGGGACTTCTACTAACGACTCTGTCTATCTGATGGGGAAGCCTCCATCCCTGCCCTCACTCGACGCTAAATCCTACTCCCAATTAAATTGACTCAGAATGTTGAACTGTTCTAAGTTTAACTATTTCTGATGACTGACTAAACTGATAATGCTTATAACATATTTTAAAACTATTGTAAAGATACTGAGACTAGGTATCAACTATGATTTTGAGTTTTCATGACCCCAGAAATCAATACCAATAATAGTATAATAATACTTAAACTTAGAGGACATAACATAAAAGCTTTTATCAAATATTCATTCTTGTAGGCATTCCATCGAACACTTTATATTCATAGTTTAAACAAATAATGGTAAAATTATGAAACTTAGAGTAATGGTATGATTTTGATATCTAAACACTTAATCATTATTTAAATCAGTGAATAACAACATTAGAACATGTAGGGTCTGATAAACAACAACAATTTCATGAAACATGGTATAGAATTTCAAATCTTGGGAGTTCATGGTTAAAATCACAATGTAAAATCATAATAACATGTAAAGATCACAACTTTAGATTTAAAACTTGATACTTGGAACCTATGGGTGGAAGGAACGTATGGATGAACACGTAACATACCTGGGTTGATGAATTCGCGAGAGTTAATGGTGAATTTCGTGAGATTTAGATCTTCAATTTTGAAAGCTAGGATTTATTCTTTTGAGGGAGAGTGATTTCAATTTGGAAAAAATTGTGAAAAGTGATGTAAAAGCGGTATTTAGGGACTAAAATCCCGTGTTTGGACTAAATAATATGAAGGAAAAAGACTTAAAAGCCCTTGGAAAAATTAAAACTCATAACTATAAATTGGAAATTCTGATTTTGACACCCAGCATGATGATGTACAATCGTGTCAGGCCACGGGAAAAAGGACAATACCCATTTTGTCTAATGGCATGATGATGTGCTATCTTGTTGTGCCACTGGAAAGGATAATTCTGAACTGGTATTTTGGTACGACGCAGCATCATTGTGGTACCTCACTAATAAATGACAATTGTGAAATGTCCCATTGGCGCGACACAATGCTTATCATGATGGCACATTGGAAAAGGATAAATGCCATTTTTGGGGTCACCGCGATACGGTGCTGCTCGTATTGAGCTATTACTTTCACTAAAAGTACCATAACATCACACCTGAGTATAAGATTTGGGAGAAATTAATATTGTTGGAAAGACAATTCAATTTTCAACAACTTGGTAGGTCTTAATATGGAAAATTCTGAGTTGATCAAAAGATATGCTTGTTTGAAGAAGACTAAGGCAATATTTTAAAGAAAATTTCAATAGGCAATGGTTATTTTTATTCGCCCAATAGCTGGGAGTTATTTGAGGCCTTAATATACCTCAAAATAACTCATAAAATTATCAAAGAATGATAATGTACTATGCATGAGTTTGAAAAGCGATGCTAACATTGGTTTGGAATTTTGGGGTATTACAATATGTCCCCTTTGGGAATATTCATCCTCGAATGAGACTAGTTAAGCTAAAACACTGAGGAGCTGAGATTACATGCTTAATATAGCTGATGAAAATGTCAGTACATGATTGAATCTGAATCATGATTCATGACTGAACTTGTTCTGTGAATGTATCACTTACATAAGAATGATACGCAGCTGAAACTGAGCATGGAAAACAGAAATTTTATGAAGGTTATTTCCTTAAGCTGAGTTTGAATTTGCGGATAAAAGATGAGGATAATTGGTCCGCATATTTGTTTTTTCTTCCCATGAGGCTCCCTCAACGGACTGATACAGCCAAAGAACTTTACCTAGGGGAACTTCTTTATTTCTTTGTCTACGAATTTGTCGATATAGAATTTTGACTGGAACATCCTCGTAGGAAAGACTATGCTTTCTAAGGGAACAACTACAACTTGGTCACCAATACACTTCTTCAACAAGGAGATATGGATTACTGGGTGCACTTATGCAAAGTCTGCAGGTAACTCAAGCTCATAAGCCACCTTTCCTAAGCGGCTCAAAATTTTAAAAGGTCCAATATATCCAGGACTAAGCATCTCAACCTATTTACTCCCTTCATGGGAGAGATCTTTAGATATATGAAATCACCAATCTCAAACTCAAGTTCTTTTCTCCTCAAATTTACATATGATTTGTGTTGGCTCTGGGCTACCTTGAGCTTCTCCTTGATCATTTGAACTTTCTCTAAAGCATCAAACACTAAGTACGGCCCTAATAGTGTAGTTTATCCTATATCTAACCAACCAATCATAGATCTACATCTTCTTCCATAAACAGCCTCAAATAAGGCCATCTGAATATTGGAATGAGAGTAGTTATTATACCCAAATTCAATCAATGGAGAGTGATCATCCAACTACCCTTAAAGTCAACTACACTAACTCTCAATATATCTTCAAGGGTCTGAATGGTCCTTTCTTCATGATCATCTGTCTATAGATGAAAGTGTAATACCCCATCCTTCTACCTAGCTTGAAATCATCCAAAGTATGTTAGAAACTTACTTTGAAAGATGAATCCACTTTTATATATGTGGAATTTTTAATCCCTTTTTTTATGTGGAAAATTAAATTAGCTATCCAATCATACCAATTTCTACCAAATCTGATAATGGGGTAGAAAGTTGTGGCCATTTTACAGAAAGTAATTAAACCTGCCTAGGAGCGACCATGAGGGTCGACGGACCATCGAACTAGCAATGGACCATTGCCTAAGCCATCACAGTAGAGGAAGTGAGACCACTTTATGCCTAAGGGTGATGACTCATGCCAACGGACCCTCTAGCTAGAGATAGACCATTGCCCAAGCCGTCGCAGCAGAGGCAGTTAACCCCTATTCTGCGCAGGTGCGACGGTCATGACCGACGGATCGTTGCATAGTTCGTTCAATTATTTTAAAGTCATTTTTAAAAGGGTATTTTTGTTTTTTCCACCCACTTTGATCTCTAATTATATCAGATCAAGGCTCATAAAGTCATTATCTATGTACAATATCAAATTAGGGTCTTCTCTAAAATATAATCCCCAAGAAAAAGTTCCAAATCCTTCTTTAAGAAATTAAAAAATTCAAGTTCTTCAAATCCAAGATCTTCAAGAAATCATCCACCTAGGTATGTCATGTATTGATTCATGGGTCCCTTTAACCCATGAGTCTCAAGAATTTCTTCATGTATTTTTGTTGTGGTCATGTATTCAAGAAAGTCATGCTTTGTTAGTTTCTTCCCATCGAGTCCTAGGGGTACTTGTACCTAAAAATTTAGTTGTGTGGCTAGAATCAGTGTAATGTTTTTAAGATACTCTCAGTCAAGCCATGATCCGTAGAATTCAGTCAGTCTCATGACTCAGGAAAAATCAGTAATCTCTGTAGTATTTCGTCAGTCAACGGAACTCAGTTAACTCAGTCCAGTCAGTTCAGTATAATTAATTTAGTGTCTAATCAGATGGTAGTAGAATTCAGCACTATGTGACCCCAAGGATGGGAACTCACCTATAAGTAGAGGGTGTGATTCTTAGAAGTAATCCTTGTGCTCTAAAACTATATAGCCAGCGTAGGTTGAGACATCTAACCTATTAGATAAGGGTTTATAAGGTTTCTTAACTTGTTAGATGAGGGTCTCGCCATTATCCTTAGAGTACCTATTAGATGAGGGATCATTCACAACTTGTGCTTACTAGTGGCGTGGTATTGACACATTTCCAATTGGACCCCAACTTAGCTATAGTGCTTTCTTTGGGGCATTTTGATTAGATGACTATTTCCTACAATTACAGTTTCAGTCTCAGTAATAGAACTTAGATAGTTCAACAAAATTCAGGAGTGTCAGATGTTGTCACCTAGTTAGTGTGAAACTCAGCTAGTTCCATCAGCAACAAGACTATAGACACAATGATTTAGATAATAGTATATCAAATATCTAAAACTTATGTTATCAATATTCAGATTTTGTGATGTCATGATCTCAGTCACAGTTCTTGTATTCATGCATGTATTCTCATGTTTGTGTTATTTAGTCAGTTATTATTGTTCATGCATATAAATCCCTTGCATTCATCCTACCTCACTTCGATACCATCACATTCAATCGTACTAACGCATTTACACTATGGTGTTTTACACCATAGGTTTTAAATCACGAGCTCCAAAATATCCTTAGTAGATCAAACATTTAGTAGATAGACTAGCAGTGATTCCTCATCATTCAAGGATATTATTATTAGACTATTTCATTCTTTCAGTACTTAGTTTATTTTAGCAGTTGGAGTTAGTGAGAGATATGTCCCATTAACTCCTTATTCAGATAGTTTAAAGGCTTTCAAACTAGCACGTTCAGATAGTTATTTCAGTTATTTTGGCATTGACATTCCATATCTTAAGAGATTATGCTTTATCAGATCTTTGAACCTTATGGCCTTTCAACATTTATTTTCATATTTATGAAGTATATTAAGTAGTGTACAGGTACATATATCAGTCATGGGTTAGCTTATGATCCTTTGGGGTCATGAGCACCATGTGGCATTCTGGGTAACAGACTTGGGACGTTACTCACTTGGTATCAGAGTCTAAGGTTCAATAGAGTTATAGGAAGTCAGAAAGCCGCATCTAATAGAGTCTTGTATATGGGTGTGTTGCGCGCCACATTTATGTCCAGGAGGCTATAAGATGTTTTAGGAATAGATTCCCTTCTTTCAGTATTCATGTCGTGCCAGTGAGTATAATCTCAAGTGAATCTCTCAGTCTAATCTATTTCTCCCTTTCTTCTATAGAACATGCCTCCTAAAAGAAGAAATGGGAGTTAACCAACCCCTTAGCCCAAAGATTCTTTGGGCAAATATATTTATTATGTAGAGTTCAAAGCTGCATTCACTACTCTTTCTCAGTCAGTTGCTACTTAGAATGAATGAATAACTATTGTTCTGGCCAACCCAGTGGCCAATTCAGCAAAAGCCATGATTCGGGACTTCACCTAAATAAATTCTCCATCCTTTCTCATGGCTAAGATAGAAGAGGACCCTAGGGAATTTTTTCACAAAGCTCAAAAGGTTACAGATATCAAGGGGGTTACTTCTAGTGAGATTCCAGAGCTAACTTCATATCAGTTTTACGATTTTGCTCACACTTGGTACAAACAGTTGAAGTTAGAGAGGGCTATAGATGCAGAGCCTTTTGAGTGGGAGAACTTTGCTACTGCATTCTTAGATAGATTCTCCCCCCTAGAGATGAGAGAAGTTAATGTGTTAGAATTTATCAACCTCAGGTAGGGCAACATGACGGTGAAGGAGTATTCTCTTAAGTTCACTTAATTAGCCAGATATACTCCTCATGTGGTTGCAAATAGCAAGGCTAAGATGCGTAAGTTTTTTTCTGGGGTTAATGATAATGTAGTCAATGAGTGCAGGTCTGCGATTTTGAATAGTCACATGAACATAGCTAGGATTATACTCATACTCAGCAGATAAAGGTCCAGAAGGTTAAGATAAGAGAGAACCAAAATAAGAGAGCAAAAACATAAAGTTTCATCTTTACTCAGCCTAAGTTAGAGGGAGGAAATCATTCTTCATTTTGTCCAATGTCATCTATTCTAGCTCTTTCCTCAGCCAGTGCTCCAGCTCCTAAGTTAAAGGATGGTGATAGAGATAGGGCACCAAGCTCTAAGTCTCAAGCTAATATTAGTAGTGGTCGCAGTCATCCTCTTTGTAAGGCATATGCTAAGAAACATTAGGGTACTTGTAGAGCTGGTAGTGATGTTTACTTTAGATGTGGCAAGCCAGGCAACAGAGTTAGAGATTGTCCCCAGCCAGGATATGAGGGTTAGCATAACCGTTCCCCAGCTACATTTAGTCATGCAAATCTGTAGGGTGCCACTTCCAGTGCTACTAGTGGGCAATGTCTAAATTGACTTTATGATCTCCAGTCCCGGCAAGATTAGGAAAATTATCCAGATATGGTTATTGGTACGTTATAGATCTTTCATATGTATGTTAACGCTTTTTTAGATCCACGAGCTTCTTTATATTTTGTTACTCCCTATGTAGTAGTTGATTTTGGAGTCAGTCCTGAAATTCTAGCAGCTCCCTTTTTAGTATCTACCCTAGTGGGTAAAAGTATCAAGCTCGAGGGGTATACAGGAACTCTCCGATTATTATATTTCAGAAAGTCACCTTAAAAGATTTAGTCAAATTAGAGATGACTAATTTTGATGTCATTCTCGGTATGGATTGGCTTCATTTCTACTATGCTACAGTTGACTGGAGAAACAGAATAGTCCAGTTTCAGTTTCTGAATGAACCTGTCCTAGAGTGGAGGGGTAGCACTTCAACTTTTAGAGGTCATCTTGTTTCCTACCTTTGAACAAGGAAAATAAAATCTAAAGGATGCTTCTATTATCTTATTTGAGTTAGGGATACTATTTTTGAAACTCCAAGTCTCAAATTAGTCCCAGCTGTGAATGAATATTCAGATGTCTTTCCCAAAGATCTTCCAGGAATTCATCAAGAAAGGGAAATAGACTTAGGCATTGATCTTCATTCAAATACTCCACCTATATATATTCTACCATATAGAATGACACCAGTAGAACATAATGAATTGAAGGAGAAGTTGAAGGATGTCTTAGATAAGGGATTCATCAGGCCTAGTGTGTCCCCATAGGGAACACCAGTCTTATTCATGTGCAAGAAATATGGTTCTCTCAAAATGTTTATAGACTACTGTTAGCTCAACAAAGTCATAGTCAAGAACAAGTATCCACTTCCCAAAATTGATGACATGTTTGACCAACTTTAGAGTGTCAGTTATTTCTCTAAGATAGACCTCTGATTAAGCTATCATCAGCTCAGATTCAAATAATATGACATTTTGAAAATAGCTTTTCATACTCGGTATGGTCACTTTGAATACTTATTTATGTCCTATGGTCTTACCAATTTCTGATCTGCTTTCTTGGACTTAATGAACTGTGTGTTCAAACAGTACTCGGACATATTTGTCATAGTATTCATAAATTATATTCTGGTCTATTCTTTTAGTGAGTGTGATCATGTAAACCATCTCAAAATCATACTTCAGACCCTTAGAGATCATTAGCTATTTTGCAAATTTAGTAAGTGCAAATTTTGCATAAGGTCAGTAGCATTCCTTGGTCAATTCATTTTCAGTGATGGAATTAGAGTTCATCCTCAAAAGACTGAAGTAGTAAGAAATTAGCCTCGCCCTAAATCTCCATCAGATATCAGGATTTTCTTGGGTTTGGCTAGCTATTACAAACTATTTGTTAAGGGATTTTCTTCTATTGTATCCTATATGTCCATATTGACTCTGAAGAAAGTCAAGTTTCAGTGGTCAGATCCTTTTGAGAAGATTTTTCAGGAGTTGAAGACTTAACTCACCTCAGCTCTAGTATTACCTCTTTGAGATGGTCCAGATGGGTTTGTAGTGTATTATGATACATCTAGAGTAGGTTTGGTTTTTGTCTTCATACAGTATAGTAAGGTCATAGCCTACGCCTCTAGGAAACTTAAACCCCATGAGAAGAATTATCCTACTCATGATCTTGAGTTAGCAGCCATACTTTTTACCTTAAAGACTTGGAGGCATTAACTATACGGGGTTCATGTAGATGTGTTCATAGATCATAAGAGCCTTCAGTATGTATTTTCTCTAAAATATCTGAAACTTCATTAGATAAGGTGGTTAGAGCTCTTGAAAGATTATGACAAGAGTGTCTTTTATCATCCGGGCAAGGCCAACGTTATGGCCAAAGCTCTTAGTAGATTTTCTATTGGTAGTGTTGCTTATGTTTAGGACAGTAAGAAGAAGTTAGCTCAGGAAATCCATCAGATTTCTAGAGTAAGAATTCTCTTAGTCGATATAGAGGAGAGTTATATATCAGTTTAGAGTAGTTAAGAATTATCTCTAGTTTTTGTGGTTAGACAAAAGCAAGATAGAGATCCCAGTCTATTCCAGTTAGAAAAGTCTACCAAGGATCAGAAAGTAGAGTTTTTCTCCCAAGGGGTAGATAATGTTCTGTGTTATCAGGGTTATTTGTATGCTCCAGGTATAGATGAATTGAGGCAGTAAAGTCATCCAGAAGCACACGGTGCATGCTAATCTATTCATCCAGGGGACACTAAAATGTACCACAACATGCAGGAAATCTCTTGGTGGAGTGGGATGAAGAGAGATGTTGCAAAGTTCGTAGCTAAATGATCTACATATCAACAGGTTAAGATATACAATCAGAATCCTAGTGGGTCGATGCAGGATTTTAGTATTCCTACTGAGAAGTGGGAAGAAGTGAACATGGTCTTTGTGATAGGTTTGCCTCGTACTCATTGCCAGCATGATTTAGTTTAGGTCATTGTAGATAGGTCTTTGGTCGGATTGCATGGTGTTTCTTCATCTATTATCTTAGACAGAGGTACCTAGTTCACCTCTTATTTTGGAAAGCATTCCAAAAGAGTCTTGGTACCCAAGTTCATCTCAGTATAGCCTTTCATCCTCAGATAGATAGTCAAGAAGAAAGGACTATTTACACTTTAGAAGATATTCTAAGGGTGTGTACAATTAATTTGAATGGTAGTTGGTATGAACACTTGCCTTTGATTGAGTTTGCATACAACAACAACAATTATTCTAGTATTAGGATGCCTCCATTCGAAGCTCTCTAGGTGAGGAGGTGCAGATCTCTAATTGGTTGGTTTGAAGTTAGTGATGCCTCAGTCATAGGGCCTGGCTTAGTATTCAATGCCTTAGAGAAAGTCCAGTTGATCAGAGAATGACACTGGGCTGCTAAGAGCCGACAGAAGTCTTATACAAATATGCACAGAAAGGATCTCGAGCTCGAGATTTATGATTATGTCTATCTAAAGATCTCTCCCATGAAGAGAGTGAAGTGATCCAACAAGAATGGAAGGCTCAATCCCTGAAATATCGTTCCCTTCAAAATTCTTAGTCATTTTTGCTAGGTAGCCTATTAGCTCAAGTTGCCTTCAGATATAACGTTAGTTCATACAGTCTTCCATGTCTCTTTGCTCTAGAAGTGCATAGGTTACCCAGTAGTTGTAGTCTCTATTCAGAGCCTAGATGTTCAAAATAGCCTCTCTTATGAAGAGATTCTAGTCAAAATTCTTGACTACCAGACTAGTAGACTGAGGAACAAATAAGTCCCCCAAGTCAAAGTTCTTTTGTTGAATCAGCCTATTTAGGGAGCCACTTGGGAAGCAGAAGAGGACATGCGGACTACGTATCCTCACCTCCTCTGCGTAAACTCATATTTAGCTCAAGGTAACAATTCTTCATAATCTTTTCAGTTTCGTGTTTAGATTTCCGTGACAAGCTTGGTATCCATTTCATGTTCAGAATTGCATTATAAACTTGGCATTGAGTACCATTGTATAGTCAGTTATGCATTGAAGTATCATTTTAGTTATATAACAAGGCATCAAATATTCATTCTCATTGTTAGAACCGTTGTTCATAATAACAATTAGTCATGCATTGATGAATCAGTTACATATTCATCAGATATACATATTTGGTATGATATATTTAGTTATCAGTCATGTTGGTCATGAAATCATGTTTCAATTGTTCATGTTCAGAAAGTACTTCAACTTATCCTTTCTCCCATCTTAATCAGTATCATTTGAGGACGAATGTTCTCAAAGGTGTGATACTGTAATACCCCGTACTTCTACCTAGCTTGAAATCATCCCAAGTATATTAGAAACTTACTTTGAAAAATGAATCCACTATTATATACCTGAAATTTTTGGGATTTTCACTTTTTTCTTATGGGAAATTGAATTAGCTTTAAAATGATACCAATTTTATCTAAATCTGGTATTGGGGAAGAAAGTTATGTCAGTTTTATAGAAAGAAGTCAAAACTGCCCAGGTACGACGGTGAGGGTCAACAGACCATCGAGCTAGCGATGGACCATCGCCTAAGCTATTATAGCGGATTTAGTGAGACCACTTTCTGCCTAAGGGCTATGGCACAGGCTGACGGACCGTCGCCCAAGCCGTCATAGTAGAGGCAATGGACCCCTATTGTATCCAGGTACGACGGTTAGGACAGATGAACCATCGACCCAACGACGAGCTATCGCACCCTCCATCATAAAGTTCATTCAATTATTTTAAAGTCATTTTTAAAAGGGTATTTAGGTCTTTTCCACCCGTTTTAACCTCTAATTATATTAGATCAAGGCTCATAAGGTCATTATCCATCTACAATATCAAATTAGGGTTTTTTCTCAAAGATAATCCCCAAGAACAAGATCCAAATCTTTCTTCAAGAAACTAAGAAATTCGAGTTCTTCAAGTCTAATATCTTCAAGAAATCATCCACCCAAGTGTGTCATGTGTTGATTTATTGGTCACTTTCACCGATGAAGCTCAAGAGTCTATTTTCAAAATCCAATTTTTGTGTATTTATGATTTCCCAAGATTTAAATTGAATTGAAATTCATGTTCATGATGTTGTTGGGTTTTGATTCATGTTTGAAATTACATATTCCAATGATTAAACCTAGGATTTGGGGATTTATATAATAATCATATTAAACCCCTTAAATTTTCACGTCGATTGATGTATCCATGATTATTAGATGTGTTGATAATTGTATAACCAAGGCATGCTCATGCTCCCCATGTGTTCGATTAAATGCCTATGTGAAGGAAAAGTGGAATACTAGTATAATACTATGAAATCCCCATTCATGTACAAGTTTATGCATGCCAAGTGTTTGATGAAATGTCTTAGTCAATGAGTTTTGGATATATGTGTAGCCATTGTGGTTCTTTAGAACTTGTACTTTATGAATTTTCTAACTTATTATATTATGGATTGTTGATGTGGTCATGTATTCTAGAAAGTCATGCTTTGTCAACTTCTTCCCATCTAGTCTAGGGGGTACTTGTACCCAAAAATTTAGCTATATGCAAAGAATTAGTGTCATGTTTTCAATATACTCTCAGTCAAGCCATGTTCGATCGAATTCAGTCAGTCTCAAGACTCAGGAAAACTAATTAATGTCGGTAGTATTCCATCAATCAAAAAAACTCAGTTAACTCAACCCAGTCAATTTTGTATAATTAACTCAGAATTTAATAAAATGGGAGTAGAATCATCATCAAGTGAGCCTAGGGATGGAAACTCACCTGCGAGTAGAGGGTGTGATCCTTAGAAGTAATCCTTGCACTCCAAAACTATATAGCCAATGTAGGTTAAGACATCTGACCTGTTAGATGAGGGTTGATAACCTGTTAGACATCAGACTCATTCATTCAGATAATAGTATATTAGATATACAAAAATTATGTTAATAGTATTCAGATTCAGTGATGTCATGATCTTAGTAACAGTTCACATATTCATGCATGTATTCTCACGTTCATGTTATTCAGTCAATTAGTATTGTTCATGCTTATAAACCCTTGCATTCATCCTACATTATACGCATAACAGTACATTTAATCGCACTGATGCATTTGCTCTATAGTGTTTTATACCTTAGGTTTAGAAGCATGAGTTCAAGAGCATCCTTAGTAGATCAGCTATTCAGCAGATAGACTAGCAGGGAGTCCTCATCATTCGAGGATATTATTATTTGACTATTTCATTTTTTCAGTACTTAGTTTATTTTAGTGGTTAGATTTGGTTGGGGATATGTCCCATCAACTCCTTATTCAGATAGTTTAGAGGCTTTCAGACTAGCATGTTCAGACAGTTATTTCAGTTGTTTTGTTATTAATATTCCATATCTTCAGATGTTATGTTTTATCAGATCATTGTAACTTATGGCCTTTCAGCCTTTATTTTTGCATTTATACAGTATATTATGAAGTGTATAGTTACAGATATGAGTAATGTGCTAGCTTATGGTGCTTCGGGGTCATGAGCACCATGTGGAATTCTGGGTACCAAACTTGAGGCATTACATACTTTGCAACAGAGCCTAAGGTTCAATAGAGTCCTAGGATATCTGAAATCTACATCTAGTAAAGTCTTATACGTGGGTGTGTTGTGCGCCATATTTATATGTAGGAGGTTGTAAGATGTTTTAGGAATAGTTTCCCTTATTTTACTGTTCATGTTGTTCCACTTAGAATAATCTGAAGTCAATATCTCAGGCTAATCTGTTTCTCCCTTTCTTCTACAGAACATGCTTCCTAAAAGAAAAAATGGGAATTAACCAACCCCTCAGCCCAAAAATTCTTTGGGTGAAGATGTTTCTCATGAAGAGTTCTGAGCTATATTCACTAATCTTGCTCAGTCAGCTATTTCTTAGAATGAATGAAGAACTGCCATTCCGGCCAACCCATTTTCCAATTCAGTTATAGCTATGATTCGGGACTTCACTCAAATGAATCCTCCATTCTTTTTTATGTCTAAGATAGACGAGGACCCTTAGGAATTTCTTGATGAAATTGAGAATGTTATAGATATCATGCAGGTTACTTCTAGTGAGAGTGCGGAGCTAGCTACATATCATTTGCAGAACATTGCTCACACTTGGTACAAACAGTGGAAGTCAGAGAGTGCTGTAGATGCAGGGCCTACTGAGTAAGAGGAGTTTGTTACTACATTCTTAGATAGATTCTTTCCTCTAGAGCTAAGAGAAGCAAAAGTGTTAGAATTTATCAACCTCAGGCAGGGATACATGACGGTGAAGTGTTATTCTCTTAAGTTTGCTCAATTAGCCACAATGCTTCATATGTGGTTACAGATAGAAGGGCTAAGATGAGTAAGTTTATTCCTAGGGTGAATGATAGTGTAGTTAATGAGTGTAGGTCCGTGATGTTGACAAGTGATATGAACATATCCAGGCTTATGACTCATTCAGCAGATAGAGGAGCAAATGGTTAAGATAAAGGAGAAGAATAATAAGAGAGCAAGGACAAGTAATTTCATCTTTGCTCAGCCTAAGTTATAGGGTGGAAACCATTCTGAGTTTCATCCTAAGTCTTCCATTCTAAATCCTTCCTCAGCCAGTGCTCTAGCTCCTAAATTCAAAGATGGTAATAGAGATAGGGCGCCAGGCTCTAAGTCTCAGGGCAGTGTTAGCATTATCCGCACCCATCTTTTTTGTTTGATATGTGGAAACAAAAATCAGGGTATTTGCAGAGTTGGTAATGTTATTTGATTCTGATATGGCAAGACAGGATATAGAGTTAGAGATTGTCACCATCCAGGATATTAGAGTCAGCGTAACAATTTCCTAGCTTAGTTCGGTCACCTGAATTAGCAGGGTGCCACTTCCAGTGCTACTAGTGGGCAACGCTTAAATCAAATTTATGCTCTCCAATGATGGCAAGATTAGGAAAATTCTCCTGATACGGTCATTGGTGCATTATATATCTTTCATGTTCTTGTTTATGCTTTACTAGATTTAAGAGCCTCTTTATATTTTCTTACACCCTATATTACAGTTGATTTTGGAGTCAGTCCCAAAATTCTAGCAGAGTTTTTTTTAGTATCTACCCCAGTGGGTAAAACTATCATAGCCCGATGGTTATACAGGAACTGTCCGGTTATGATATTTCAGAAAGTTACCTCAGCAGATTTAGTCAAATTAGAGATGAATGATTTTGATGTCATTCTTGGTATGTATTGTCTTCATTCATTCTATGCCATAGTCGACTAGAGAAATAGAATAATCCAATTTCAGTTTTCGAATAAACATATCCTAGAGTAGAGGGGTAGCACTTCAAATTTCAGATATTAACTTATTTCCTACCTTCGGGAAAGGAAAATAATACCTAAAGAATATCTCTATCATCTTGTTCAAGTTAGGGACATTAGTTCAAAAAATCCCAGTTTCGAATCAGTCCCATTCGTGAATAAATATTCAAATATCTTTCCCGAAGATCTACAAGAAATTTCTCCCAAATGGGAAATAGACTTCGATATTGATCTTCTTCTAGATACTTAGCCTATATTTATTCCACCATATTGAATGGCACCAGCAGAACTCAGAGAATTGAAGGAGCAGTTTAAGGATCTCTTAGATAAGGAATTGATCAGGCGCACAGTGTCCCCATGGGACATGTTAGTCTTATTCTTGTGCAAGAAAAATAGTTCTCTCAGAATGTGAATAGACTACCATCAGGAACAAGTATCCACTTCCCAGAATCGATGAAATGTTTGACCAATTTCATGGTGCCAGTTATTTCTCTAAGATAGACCTCAAATCAGGCTTTCATCAGCTCAGAGTTAAAGAATGTGATTTTGAAAATAGCCTTTCGTACTCGGTATGGTCACTTTGAATTCTTAGTTATGTCCTTTGGTCGTACTAATGCCCCAACCATTTTCATAGACTTGATAAACTACTTATTTAAGTAGTACTTGGACATGTTCATCATATTCTGGTATATTCCTGAAGTGAGCATGATTATGCAAACCATCTAAGAATTATACTTCAGACCCTTAGAGATTATTAATTACTTGCCAAATTTAGTAAGTGTGAATTTTTGCAAAGGTCAGTAGAAATCCTTAGTCATATCGTTTACGGTAATGGCATTAGAGTGGATCCTCAAAAGACTAAAGCAGTAAGAAACTGGCCACACCCTATACCTCTATCAGATATCAGGAGTTTGTTAAGGGATTTTATTTTTTGAATCCTCTATTTCCAGTTTGACTCAGAAGAAAGTCAAGTTTCAGTGGTCAAATCCTTGCAAGAAGAGTTTTTTCAGGAGTGGAATACTCGACTTACCTCAGCTCTAGTCTTAGCTCTTCCAAATGGTCCAGATGGGTTCGTAGTGTATTGTGATACATACAGAGTAGGTTTGGGTTGTGTCCTCATGCAGCATGGTAAGTTCATAGCCTATGCCTCCAGGAAACTTAAACCCCATTGGAATAATTATCTGACTCATGATCTTGAGTTAGCAGCTATAGTTTTTACCTTAAACATTTTGAGGCATTATCTATATGAGGTTCATGTAGATTTTTCACAGATCATAAGAGTCTTCAGTATATTTTTTCTTAGAAAGATCTCAATCTTCGTCAAAGAGGGTGGTTAGAGCTCTTGAAAGATTATGACATGAGTATCCTTTATCATTCAAAAAAGGACAACGTTGTGGCTGAGGCTCTCTATATACTATCTATGGGTAGTATTGCTCATGTTGAGGATAGTAAGAAGAAGTTAGATCAAGAAATCCATCAGCTTTCCAGACTAGGCATTTTCTTAGTTAATACAGAAGAGGGGGACATACAGATTCAGAATAGTTCAAAATCATCTTTAGTTTCCAAGGTGAGATAAAATTAAGATAGAGATCCCAGTCTAGTCAAGTTGAAAGATTCAGTCAAGGATCAGAAAGTCATGGTTTTCTCCCTAGGGGGAGATGGTGTTCTATGTTACTAAGGTCATCTATGTGTTCCAGGTGCAGATGACTTGAGGCAACGAATTCTTATAGAAGCGCATGGTGTGCGCTACTATATTCATCCAGGGGCAAAAAAATGTACCATGACTTGCGAGAAATCTATTGGTGGAGTGGGATGAAGAAAGATGTTGCAGAGTTCATAGCTAAATGCTCTACATATTGGTAGGTTGAGATTGATCAGAAGCCTAGTGGGTCTATGAAGGAGTTTAGTATTCCTACTTAGAAGTGGGAAGAAGTGAACATAGACTTGTGATAGGTTTGCCTCTTACTCCTTGCCAGCATGATTCAGTTTGGGTCATTATAGATAGGATGAACAAATTAGCTCATTTCCCTCCAGTCCATACCTCTTATTTAGCCAAGAAATATGCCAAACTCTAAATCAGAGAGTTGGTTAGATTGCACGACATTCCATTATCTATTATCTTAAAAAGAGGTAGCCAAGTCACCTCTCATTTGTAGAAAGCATTCCAAAAAGGTCTTGGTAGCTAAGTTCATCTCAGTAGAGCCTTTCATCCTCATACAGATGGTCAAGCAGAAAGGACGCTTCATACTTTAATAGATATGCTAAGGGCGTGTACAATCGATTTCAAGGGTAGTTGGGATGACCACTTTTCTTTGATTGAGTTTACATTAAAAATAGCTATTATTTTGGTATTCGAATGGATCCATTCGAAGATCTCTATGGTAGGAGGTATAGATCTCCAATTGGTTTGTTTGAAGTTAGTAAGGCCTCAGTCATAGGGCCTGACTTAGTATTCGATGCCTTAGAGAAAATCCAGTTGATTAGAGAAATACTTTGGGCTGCTAAGAGCCGACAAATGTCTTATATAGATATGCACAAAAAGGATTCCTAGTTTGAGATTGGTGATTATGTCTATTAAAGATCTCTTCCATGAAGGGAGTTAAGAGATTCGACAAGAAGGGAAAGCTCAATCCCCGTTATGTAGGTCCCTTCAAAATTTTCAGTCATTTTGGAATGGAAGACTATGAGCTTGAACTGCCTTCAGATATAGCCTCAGTTCATCAAGTCTTCCATGTCTCTTTGTTCTAGAAGTGCATAGGTGACCCAGCAATTGTAGTCGCTCTTCAGAGCATAGATGTTCAAAACAGCCTCTCTTATGAAGAGATTCTAATCAGAATTCTTGACTACTAGACTCATAGACTGAGGAATAAAGAAGTCCCTCTAGTCAAAGTTAATTTGCGAAATCAGTCTATTGAAAGAGCTACTTGGGAAGCAGAAGCAGATATGCGGACTAAGTAACCTCACCTCTTCTCTGGAAACTCAGATCTAGCTCAAGGTAAGAGTTCTCCTTAAGAATTTTTGTTTTATGTTTAAATTTCAATGACAAGCTTGGTATCCATTTCATGTTAAGAATTTCATTATAAACTGGGTATTAAGTACCATTGCATAGCCAGTCATGCATTGAAGTATGAGTTCAGCTATATAATCATGCATCAAACATTCATTAACATTGTAAGAACCTTTTTTCATCAGAACACTTAGTCATGCATTTATAAATCAGTTAGCTATGCATGTTCGGTATGATATATTCAGTTATTAGTTATGTTAGTCATGAAGTCAAGTTTCAGTTGTTTACGTTCAGTATGTACTTCAGCTTCTCCTTTCTCCCATCTCAATCAGCCTCATTGAAGGATGAATGTTCTCAAGGG
>NW_025888726.1:0-1271 GCF_002878395.1 Capsicum annuum | reverse complement strand
ATCCTTAGACAAATGGTCAAGCATAAAGGACCATTCAGACTCTAGAAGATATGTTAAGAGCCTGTGTTGTTGATTTTAAAGGTAGTTGGGATGACCACTTTTCTTTGATTGAATTCGAATATAATAACAGCTATTATTCTAGTATTCAGATGGATTCATTTGCGGTACTTTATGGGAGGAGATATAGATCTCCCATTGGTTGGTTTGAAGTAGGTGAGGCTACAGTAGTAGGGCCTGGCCTGGTATTTAATGCCTTAGAGAAAGTTCAGTTGATCAGAGAGAGGCTTAAGACAGCTCAGAGCTGACAGAAATCTATTCAGATGTGAGAAAAAAGATCTCGAGTTTGAGATTGGTGATTATATTTATCTAAAGATCTCTCTCATGAAGGGAGTAAAGAGGTTTGGAAAGAAAGAAAAGCTCAGTCCCCGATATGTAGGTCCTTACTGAATTCTCAACTATTTTGGGAAGGTAGGTTACGAGCTTGAATTGCCTTCAGACTTAGATTCAGTGCATCCAGTGTTTCATATCTCCTTGCTAAAGAAGTGTATAAGTGACCCAGCAGTTGTAGTCCCGATAGAGGGAATTGATGTCTAAAATAGTCTCTCTTATGAGAAATCTAAGTCAAAATTCTTGATTATCAGGTTTGCAAACTGAGGAACAAAGAAGTTCCTCTAGTCAAAGTTCTTTGGCGGAATCAATCTACTGAGGGAGCTACTTAGAAAGTAGAAGTAGATATGCGGACCAAGTATCCCCACCTCTTCTCTGCAAACTCAGACTCAGCTCAACGTAATAGTTTCCTTAAATTTACTCGGTTCCATGCTCAGATTACCTTTACAAAATCTGTATCGGTTCAGTTACACATCACTCTTATATCATGCATATCATCATAAAACTGCTCAGTCATGTATCATGTCTTTAAAATTCAGTCATGCTTCAGTTATGTATGTCCAGTATGGAAACTCAGTATATCAGTAGTTTCAGTCATGTAATCATGTTTTAGTTGTGCATGATCAATATGTAAACTCAGTTACTCAGTATTCTTAGCTTAGTCAGTCTCATTCGAGGATGAATGTTCCTGGGGGGGGGGATATTGTAAGACCCCGCAAAATTCTTGTTATTTCTATCCTAAATAGCATACCAAAAGAGGCCTTAGAATTAGAAAATTTTAGCTAAATTCAAGGGTTAGAATCTTTAGCCTTCAAGATTGAAGGATCTTATTTTCGTCCTTTCTGGCCTTAGAATATTGATTTTTAAATTGATTCATGATTAGG
>NW_025888725.1:0-2104 GCF_002878395.1 Capsicum annuum | reverse complement strand
GGATGATACAAGTCAAATGGCCACCTTAATTTTTGAAGACATGATTGGAGGTCATCATATAAAGGCTCAAGACTTGGTCACCCCGAGGGCACTAGAATATGCAAGGAAGACTCGTTTTGAGCACAAGCAAGGCCGTGTGTGGAATATTGCTTGGAGCATCGAAGACTTGAGGACTCACGATTTTGGACAACACTTAATGGTTCATGATTTGGTCATCTTTATTAAGGGTATTTTGGTCACTTCATTGGGTCCAAATGCACTCCATGGTCACCCCACCCTTTAAGGGCATTGTTGTCATTTTGCCTTGTCTTGTAATAGAATATAGATAGAACATTTTATATCTTTTTCTTATTAGTTGTTCATTGATGTAAGACTTGGAACATGAAACACCTTTAGTTGTAGGGCTTGGAATAGCCACCACACCGAAATGAGGGCAACAAGTGTGGATATCACTTGTGTTGCAATGTTGGCTTGAGACGTTAGTGTTTAGAGGAGGTAAAGCTCCTCTTGTGTCAACGTAGGAGTTAGGTTAACCATTGTGTGTAGTATCAAGGGTCCAAGATTACCATATTCTTGTATTCTTAAGATTATACCAACCAAGGTCTAACTATCTATCCATTTTGTTTATGTTGTAATCGTTTGTTTGGGTTCTTGTAATTCAAATCCGTGACTTGTTGTTCTTGTTCCATTGTTGTTGTTCTTTATCTTGTTGTTGTTAACATAGTTTGTTGTTAGCTATTTTTAGGTGATAAACACATCAATACATTGTGTTCTTGTTGTTGTTTGTTGAATCCGAGTGTGGTCTTCAAAAGAGTCCTCGGATCTTTGATCTTGTGGACTGATTTTGAAGTGCGTTTCGTGTTGTCCTTGTAATTCTTGTATCATTTGGTATCAAAGCCATCTTTGATTTTGTTCTAACAAGATCAATCTTGGGCTTGAGAGTTGAAAAATAAAAAGAGTTGAAAAACTGAAAAAAAAAAAATCCAGAAAAGGAGTAATCTGCCCGTTCTTGTTGTTCTTGGCCGAGAAAGTTGATGTTCTTGTTGTTGTGTTGGACGAGACATGTTTCTTTGTGATTAGATCTTGTAGTATTTTGTTGTTTTGAGTGTTTCTAGTGTTGGTTTCTTTCTCACCAACACTAAAAAGTGTTCAAATCTAAGCTTGAACTTGAACTTGTTGATGTTGTTAATGTGAACAAAGTGTGGCTGATTTGATGTTGTTGTCATTCTAAGCCTTGACCGTGTTGAAGGACGGTGAGTCTATGTTGGTATGTGAATTGCCAACTAGTGAGGGTGAGCAAAATGATCAACCGGGCGTAGATGATCTTGATTTGCTTGAATATTTAGAAAACCCGAGTTGTGATTGTCTTTGTGAAGATGATTTTGATTGTGGTCCTTTGGATTCCCGTGATGGTTTGTACGTATGTGAGGACAACTATTGTGAAAGAGAAGGTGATATGTGCTTAGAAATTCCATCTACTTCGTCTCTATGTGTTTCTTATGTTGGGCATATTCCTAGTGGAAATTTTGAAACTAGTAGTAAGTGCATGCATGGGAACCCTTTATTTGAAGTTGACTTATGGAACACCTTTCTTAACCCTCTTTTAGTTCATGATATTTGCAATAGTGATAAAGAGGGCTTGTTTAATTTCGAGGATGACACCCTAGGGGAAAGTGAGAGTGGCCAAGACCTAAGCCCTTGGTTAGGTCTCCCATTCGATCCCGGTAACTTCTTAGGGTGTGAAGGATGGATAGTTGTTGGTCGGTCCACTTGTTTGAGTGATATTGTTATATATTTTAGGTGGACTTTGCTTTCAATTAGGACACCACCTTTTGATGGTGATTCCTTTGGCCAACTCCTTTGTAGTTTTTTTCTAAGTCCCTCGTGATTATAACAAAGTACGTGTAGTTATATCTCAAGTGTGTACCTTCTTGGCATGTTGATGTTGTTTATTGTACTAACTATAACCCTCATGTCATGAGGATGTGGTACTTGTTTATCTTCTCTTTGTTCTTGCAAGGTTTGGATTCGAGGTCGAATCCTTTTCAAGAAGGGAAGGATGATACAAGTCAAATGGCCACCTTAATTTTTGAAGACATGATTG
>NW_025888724.1:0-1049 GCF_002878395.1 Capsicum annuum | reverse complement strand
GGATGATGAAGTACCCCATTTCATGGTGTACTTCATCATCCCTCGGCCTCTTGTCACTCCTTCCGACTGAGTTCATATTGCCCTATAGGATAATGATGGCAAATAAGAATTCTATTTCAAACATCCTAAAGCAAGACAAAAATAATTTTCGAAAGAAGTTGACAGAACGACATGGAATAAGATTTCAAAACGCATGAGAAAACAGTAACTGACAAAAGAGGAAGTATCCAAGTTTTCTAAAACATGCTAGAGTAGAGACAATAATTTGATAACGTTTGAACCAGACATATCAGAAATAATGAAATTATTAAAACAAAATAGTGGACCAAATTATTTAAAAAAATTTTAATTGTGTTTGACAAAAATGGGCTCTGTGATATTCCTAAGAAAGATTTTAAAACCAAAGAAAATGGACATAACGAGACCACGACGTTAAAACCACTTAATCTTTTCAGAAAAGTTCTAGGTAAAAATATTATATATTTTCCAAAATAAACCTTTAAAAATTTTTATTTAACCCCTTTTTCTTTAAATCAATTAATTCACTTAAAAGCCGGTCCACATTCGATATGGCATTTCCTATAATGCAACAAGTAGCACATAAAATGTACATGATGGTCTCAAAAGGTGACAACTGACCTAGACGGACCCGACCCCAGGGTCGAGCCCCACTAAGTCAAAAATACACATGAAAGAAATAAAACGCAGTCTATTAGGGATAGCCATGTCTAAGTTCCAGTTATGTTAGGTTTAACCTGGTGGAGTTAGGTATCTAGACTGTCAATGAAACGAGCGGACAACTCGAGTCGGCAAGGGACAGCTTTACCGGTAGCAGGGCTTTCCGGCCTCACTGTTGGTCCCTTCCCATCCTAAATCATCGGTGACTATAGAATCCTTCCCAGAAGCGCTGCCGCATCTCTGGTATCTCAAGCTCGGGAGCGTATACCGCATCTCCGAATATACAGTATCTTAGAAGACTCAGAGGGGTGCGCGAAAGAAGATAGTTTATAATGCAATTCAAATAATATCAAAGCAGTTGAACATGCAGG
>NW_025888723.1:0-1202 GCF_002878395.1 Capsicum annuum | reverse complement strand
TGTCCTAATTCTATGTTCTCGGGCCTTTGGCCCATTTCACCTGTCCTAATTCTATGTTCTCGGGCCTCTGGCTCGAGTCTTTGTTTCGCCTGTATTAAGTACAACTTTGGATTCGAGGCCCAAAATACATGAAAAATGCAATAAATAAAATAAACAAAGACGACAAGTAAAAAAATATGAATGAATGAATAAAATGGAGACTTTTTAGTCCCTTTGTCGCTTCACAGATGGGATTTTAACCCATTCTTATTATCTTGAATCCTTGTATTCGTATACCACCGGACCACTTTTGGAACTTAGGCCTTCGGATTTGACTCAATGAGATGGGCCTCGTTGGCCCGATGAGGGATGAGAAGGGAAAAAGTCCACTTGGACTCCAAAGTGGATTCTTGCAAAACAAGAAAAATAAAGTACATTAGTATATAATCAAAAAAATAAAAGGAGAGAATAATGAGTCAACACATGATCCACCGAAATAGGAGAACCAAAAGTAATCAATACACGATCAACCCAAGTATGAAAAGAAATAAGAAGAACGTTAATCCTGGTTAATTTGTCTAAGCAAGTTGGCACTTTTAGGAAAAATTAATATTAAACATATATGATACTTCCTTGGTAAAGTTTACATAATAATCCATGTAAAATAACAAATCAGTGGGGAAGACAAACACGCAGGAATTACTGCAAGGCAAAGCTACGATATATCCCATCATAATTAGTTCTAATATGGCTAAACCACTAAGTTATTAATTAACTAACCAATCCACAATAACAACTATGTGCAACAATATGCTTGGGAAACTTTCAGTAACACCAGAAAAATAAGTAATACTAATATCCTTTTAGAGATTATAATGTCAAGAACAACCCTTTTAGTTCCTTATGAGAATTGAAACCATAATTATAGAATTCTTATACTTTTAATACGATAATATCAGAGAAAGAAGAATATTGGCTGCAATAATCACAAGTTGAAGGAAAGAGGAAAACAAACTCTATTCATGACCAACTTCAACCCTTTTACCATGTATAACAGTGACTCGAAGAAAACAAAATACCCTCTCTTTTACGTGCAAAGCATATTCAAATACCAGATTTCCATTTATCAATTCTAGTGTGCAGTTATGCTAGATATTAATTCTAATTGGACAACCCTCAGTTTTAAAATAATAATCAAGTTTCATCGAGGTTATAGAAGGCAC
>NW_025888722.1:42611-89288 GCF_002878395.1 Capsicum annuum | reverse complement strand
ACTCCTATACTATAAATACATGTTATATCACGTTTTTACATATATTTTGACATATTTTGGAGATCAAGGGGCTGCTAAAACTTCATAATTAGGTTTTTATTATTGTAATTTAGTTTATTCAGGTTTTTAGTCGTTAATTATCAATTTGTGATTATGATTATGACTATGCGTGCCTAAAAGCCCTTTTTTGGGGTTGAAGCGAAGAACATAAGTAATATAGTTTTGAATTGAATTTTTTTAACTTTTCTTATCATTATTGGTTGTGTGTTCATCTTTGATTTAACTATGTTAAGGATTCTCAACCCTTAGAATACATCAATTGTCTACCTTTTGACCAGGGGAGGGGGGATAAGGGATAGAATATGGAGATGAACAAAGTATGGTTTGTATTCCTTTATGAAATAAGGAATTTGAATTATTGTCTAGGACAGGGATGTACTTAGATACCTTACTTGATTCACATGTAAGAATATATCTTAATACACTTAAGTGGACTATTACATCCCCTCTTAACGATATAGTTGTAAGGTTCAATTTAGGTAAAGAATTAGAGGTCGGGAGACCATGATCATGCAATTAACCCTACAAATCAAAAACCAAGATAAGCAAGTTAACGAATGAAATTCAACAACATAATATGATTGCTCAAAGTGTTTTAAACCTGGGTTTTCTCCTATTGATTTTTTCAAGATCTTTATTTACTCATTGTTTACTTTTCTACAATTTACAACTTCCAAACTCTCTTTTTGATTACATTTGCATCAACTGAATCTAAATTGTGAATTAAAATATAATTGTTGTTGAATCAAGTCTCTGTAGGGTCGATACTTGGCTTTTTGAAGGCCACTTTAGTACTTAATAAGACTACGTACATTTGCGTGTGCACTTGGGAGCTTTCACCCCAACCCTATTTTGTGAAAGTGGTTTTGAGTATGAGTATAATTGCATTGAACTACTTTTGGAATAATTGCATGATTTAAAGAGGTTATTGAAAGATGATGGTTTGATTTAATGAATAAAGGAAGTTTTTTCCCAAGTTAATGGAATTGAAATGGCATGGTAATGTTACCTTGCAAGTGTAGTTTGTATGACGATACCTACAGTGTATACCTTAAGGTGTGTTGTGTTTTAAGGAATGGAAATGTGTGAAAAGTATTTTAATTAGGCTTAAAATAGGGATGTGTAGCTTCCATGTAAGTAGAGGTACTAGGGACTACATACCGCAGACGCCGGCGTGTGGAGCTAAATGATCGGGTGGTTCAAGTCCCTCTTATTATATGATTGGGTGGTTTGAGTCCCCCATGTTAAGAAATTAGGTGCTTAAGTCACCTCTGATATATATCGGGAGGTTTAATACCCTCATTATGCATATGTACATATGATTATCCTCTGGTTTGTGGGGCTACACGCTCTGAGGCTCTTTCAGTTGGGGGAGAGCTGGGATCATATAGCCTGTGGGTGCCTTATCAAGACAGTTATGCTATATAGCCCAGGTTAAGATTTTTAATATTCATGCTGAGCCTTGTTCCCTGTACTAGCATTTTATAAAAGTATATATATATGCATAAATATATGTGAACATGTACATTGAGCTAAACTGGATTTTGAATTGTCATTACTTATCCTTATCCCTGAGTAACATACTAGTTCTCAACCCACTAACCATTTTCGGATGCTGTGTCCCCATGCAATACAGGGTTCGAAGGCAATCCTACTTTTCATGCACAGTGTTAGGCGAATCAGCTCAGTTTGTTGGTTGTCTACAGTGAAGTGGTGAGCTTTCATTCTCCAAAAGACTTGATTATTCCATCGATTTCCTTTCATAAATTAGAATTAAAAACCCACATAACATTATCATTGTCATTATTATAGTCAGAATAGGGGGCATGTCCCGACGTAGGTTCCTTTCATGGTATAGAGGCTTTGTGGATTTCTGTGGAAGGATTTTGGATGTTGACATTCATAGACTTTTGAGCCATTATTCACTCTATCTTATTATATGTTCAGAATTCATCCATTGCTAGGTATGTTATTGTTGTGGTCTATCACACAAGCACGTGCACGCGATCGTACAAGTAATATAGTGACTCAGAGAGTGGGATATCGTACCCACGAGAACTACTTAACTAGCAATTCTACTAACTTGAGTTTTGACAATAATGTATTAAGTGCTTCAGAGTTTCAAGAAGATAGTGAAGATTTAATGGATAATTTAATTAATAAAGAAATGACAATGTGTTACAATAGCAATGTAAGCAAAGTTGTAAATAACATGAATGAGAATTCCAGGAATGAGATACTTTGGACAATCTTACAAATCTCTATTTTTACCGTGATTTTGTCGATTATGGGGCTATTGATTCGCAAGTCTTAGAGTATGATCATGGTCTCTTGATCCTCTAATCTTCTACCTAAATGAACATTACAACAACATTATTGAGCAGGGATGCAATAATCCATTTTAATGAATTAAGATATCATCCTGCAAGTGAACCAAACAAGGCTTCTAGGTATATCTCTATCCTAGATGCTAATTCAAATCCTTTATTTTATAAAAGAATAAGAACCTAGATCCTTAAAATCTTCTATCTATCCTATTGATTCTCCTCTCAGATTCACAAAGGAATATAGGTGTATTTTAATGGTAACCATTCATCAAAATAGTAAGTACAAGAGAATAAAAATAACCCATATGATAATTCAACAATAAACCACTCTAAGAATATCAAAGTGTAATCATGTTTTCGGTGTCAACCCCAGAAAAGGGGTGTTTAGCCACTCATGTTCGAATTCAACATCAAAAATAAATAAATAATCATACCAAAAGTTAATGTTGAAAGAATTAATTCCAAGAACCCTAAAAGATATATTGTAAGTGTTTTTAGCCTTTGTTGTATGTATGCAAAAGTCCCCTCAATTGTGTTGAAGTGTTCCTTTTGTAGTAGGAAAAGTTTGTCCCAATAAATAACCACCACCACATCGGAGAGCTCAATGTGGGGAATAGAGTTTGTGCTGCAACAGTCATAGCAGGGACCAGGGTCCGCATCATGAGGCTATCATAGACCCTCATTAGAATTCATCTTGGAAATTAATCTTGCCTCTACGATGTTGAGTTATCGAGGAGGTTCACTAGAATTTTCCATCGACACCAAAATCATTTGGGGCGATGTGGAGCTCAACGCGGGGACTAGCTTCCTTGTAGTACATCTCACTATTTCTTTCCTTTCCATCTCATTGCTTCTTTCCTTGTTCCCGTCTTTAAATTTATACACTCCTAGCTCAATCCAAGTATCCTCATGTCCAAAAAATGATTCCCAAAGCTTCAATCTTCATTAGCTTCCCATAAATGCATCCAATTACGTGCAATTTCATCATAATTCAACCATGCATCAACTTATTATGTCTATTAGCTAACAATGAAATTATAACTCAAACACAATAAGAATAACACATTTTATCTCATAGAATAATTCCTACTAAATATTGGTGCTTGGACATATAAATATGGCCAAGATCACCACCCCACACTTAGAATCTTGTTCGTCTTATAACAAATTCATTCGAACACTACCTATTTAAGCTTAACACCACAACCTAAGAAAAATACTTATGTTGGCCACGCATAAGCCAAATATGACTTTTAGCCAAAACATGTTAATTCAATTTTGTAAACATGGGATTATTCTTTTCAAACGTCCTTACCTCAAAAGCGAACTTCTAATTTTTTGACAAACTTAATCAAGTTACTCAATCAATAGCACTATAATTCACCTAACTATCATCCACATGCACCCTTTTAACAAGAAATTTCTCATATTCTCTCCACAATATTGTAATATATATGACAGAATGGGTATATCAAAAACTAATTCGCTCACTCTCAAAAAAGAATTCATACATGATAGACAATAAACCATAATCTTGCCCTTAGTGTACTACTCCACTAATAGTCAAATGTTATGATTAAGGATCAACTAGGTCTTTCGTGGTTATAATGTAAGCTAACAGACGGGTAGGAACTATTTGGTAAAATAGTGGCTAATCTCCCTAAATCACTTTATTACATCACATAAACATTCAAAACATCAAATTAACGACCAAATTCTTTCCCTCGTTACCTTTACTTCTTCTTTTGCCTTAGCCTTATCTTTTTAAGCTTATAACGCACACTATGGTGGGAGTATCATCCATTTACCTTTTTTGTCAAATTTTTATTTTTTTATTTTCTTTTATTTCCCACTCTCAACCACCATAGCTATCAATTTCTTATCCCACTAGCAATTACCTAAGGGCTTCTATTTCACAATAATCCTAATTTGAATTTCTACTCCTTAACTCTAATAAATTTTGACTAAAGTTCTTAGAAATTTTGGATTGAATTATGATTAAAGAATAAAAGGGGTATAGGATACTTATCAGACTACCAAAAAAAATAAGTTATAGGATCAACGAAGCTAACTAAGAATGTGCACAAGGGTAAGTAAACGAGGTCTAAGAATATGGCTATTAACAAAAATGCCTACATCATTTCCTAAACCCAACATCCTTTGTTTCACTTCGTAAACACACCGGGCAAGTTCTAGACATTGTTATGCATGTAGAATAACTAGAAAACCTCTCTCACTCTTGTTGCATGCTAGATTCAAGTCGGATCCCTATGGATTCCAATCAATCACTTATCAAGTTTAGAATTAAGCCAACAAACTGAAAATTACACCCATTGAGATTAGGTGTCTAAAACTAGCTCCCTTTTTATTTATAACATGCTTCTATTTTAAAACAAGTATTTTCTAAGTCAAGAAACCATATGGCCCAACACAAGTATCTCTCTTTAATGTTCTGGTTGGATTTTTTTTGCTTCTTTATTTTCTATGACTAACTCTCCTTAAGACGATCGTCATCCATCCATCATAGGGAAAGGCACCTAACTATGATGACTTATTAAAAATTGCCTTAAGGGCATAAACAAAAATTTTACTCTTAATTTTAAACAAAAAAGTAACTACTACACAACATAACTAATAAAAAAAATACCACTAAGCAAATATCATCAATACTAACTATTACAGACCGAATAGTTAGAATGAATGTCTGATGAGTGGTGATTTTACCACCTATTTGCACTCAAAATTTGTGCACATTACCTTGTTTTTAATCAATAAACAGGAAATAATTATGATTAAATTCTCTAATATCCACTCTTTATAGGAATAGACTTGAGGAGATAGAAAGATATGGATTGGAGCCTGAAATGATCAAAAAGCGAGCAAGAAAGTGCAGCTGAAGACCTGGAGCAGAAGGGCCTTAGTTACCGAGGTCGATTTCTTCTGACCGGGATCGTAGAAATTAATCAAGGTTAATCAACCATGGTTGTATAAGTCTATCTCGGTCGTAGGGGCTGCGGTCACAGCCAAGCTGGTGCGATTATGACTTAGTAGAAGAAATCAACCCAAGGGAAAAATTGAAATGCACGTGGTTGATCCCAATTTCTACAGAAAGACTCAAATGCTAGCATTATGAATCATATTTCATATTCCCCAATTTTTGGATTTATCTCTTGAATTCATAGCCTCTAATTTTTTGGAGAAGAAAATATTGTATAATTTTTAGGTGAAGTATACATTAGAGACTTTCTAAGTGAAAGATTTGCTCACTTCCATTATTGATTTGTGTGCGTGCCAAATTTGAAGTAACATTCACTTAAGCTTCAATAAATCACTTCAATGGAGATCATGGATATATATATACTTATTTAGCTTATGTGTAGCTAGATCTCCCTCTTGGGGTTATTGGTGAAAAGGGGTTAAAGTGTGTGTGGGTTGTTATTGATTATCTTCTATTTAGTAGTTTTTTCTATACTAACTTGGTTGGGGTTTGATAGGTGAAAGCCCCAAATACCCACATGGGTATGATGATCAAAAGCTCCATGCTCTAGAAAGCCTAGAGCCATCTTTGATAAAAGAGTTTTGGGTGAAGTTTAGGAATCCATATCATCCTTGAAAGAGGGACGTGGAGACCAAAGCAATGATAGACAATTGTGTGTGTAGTTTGCTAAATTTTCACTATCTTAGAAATAAGGATGAATATGAGATTGACTATGCCATAGGTATCATCCTAGAAATAGGGATGCCTAGATTGAAGTTATGGTTACCAATTATCGAACATACCTATTAGGTACTCGAAAGAATCAACAGGTGAAAGTTTGGTATTTTGTTAAAAGACTAGCATCAAAATCTATAATCAAACCTACCATGTTTGACTTACTAAATTGATGTTGATTGCTAACACCCACACATCACTCCCTTAGTAATGCATCACCCCAAGATTCATGCATACCTATTAAAACTCTAACTATTCATAGCCATAAATTTATACTTGAAAACCCCAAAAAGAAACATTAGTATAGATATCTATCTCCCCATTTTTACTTTCTTGTAACATTGGTTTGGATTTAACTTATATCTATTATTTCAAAGTAACTTGATTACCATTCATGTTATTCCTCGTGGATTCGAACCTGACGCCAAAGTTGGGTAGATATATTGACGACGACTGTCTTGCACTTAAATTAACGTGTAAGTTGAACGTTATCAAAAATGGCACTGTTATTGGGGAACAATTTGGCATATTAAGTTAGTTTGAAACTTTAGTTACTTACTTGAATTCAAGCTTGTATATATTTTTTTGTGATTTTCTTTGTAGGTAGATTTTATTTTATTTTTACTTTTGTCTATGGCATCTTCTTAAAAATATGATATTGTTAGTTGGAAATCCTATCGTGATAACCTATGTCCAATCTATGAAGGACCATATTTTAGAAAAGATTGTAACCATACTCCCCAAAAAAAAATGAACCCTTCATCTAAATCCTATAGGTAGTATAGGTGCTCATTATGTAGTGGTCGAGATCAATATTGGGATAATTGTCCAAATTTCCCCTCCGCCTATTATACTAACTAAATTTCTAGGTCTTCTTATGGTAATGATAGGTCTTATGATCAGACGAAGGAGGAGCAACAAACTGGAACCATTGGTCTTGGAGCAATGCTTCAAACCTTTTTGGATCGAGTAACTATAACTGGGGATAATGTGCAAGACTTGCATCAATCCTATGGGGTGTTTGAAAGGGAAAATATCAAGGAAAAGGAATTGGACAAGGATATAATTCTTGGAACCCTCACAACCATGCCCATTTCCCAAGAGGAGGTTTGTTGAGAAGAAAAACCAAGCTGTGATGATGGGCTTGGTAGCAAAGACCTCGGTGACTTCCCAACCATCCAAACATATGAGGAAGAAGAAACCAAAATAAAAGAAATGATACTAGATTCAAAAGAAGAATCCATGGAAATCTTTTATGATAACTCTAGCTCATTTCGGGGTAAAAATGCTTTGGAGAAGGCTAAAATTAGGGGTTGGACCTCGTTCAAACCACTTTTCAACATATTGATTAGAGGGTGTAATAAAGATCCATCCTTCTGAACAAATGGTGAATTTTGGGAAGACGGAGTCCAACTCACATATTTTGAAGGTTGACATTCAAGAGGAGCACATGAAACCTTATCCATCAATTGCCAAGATGCTTATGTTCCGAAGTACAAGGAATAGCCTATTGATGTGCTCACTTTTACCCAAGGATCCAAACCAAAAGTTTGACATAAAGTTGGTTAAAAGGTTCAAATTTTCAAAATGGCGAGATCGAAGCTTGCTTGCCATTTCATCACCTCTGCTAAGCCTCATCTAGGAAGATTCAAATCTTCTATCCCTCTGCCACTCATTGCATATTGAATAAAAGCTCGGATGAAGATTCAAATCTTCTAAGTGGAAACACAAAAAGAGTAATGAGGGTGTTGTGCTACGATGTTAAACTAAGAACTTGATGGTAGGCACCCCATCATGCCACAAAAAGTGGCACATATCCTTTTTAATTCATGCATAGTAGAGTAGATTTTTTGTTTTATTTATGCATGCAAAATCCATGAAATGTTGGTGTAAAGAGGAATTTTGATTGAATTATAAAAAGAAACGTGTGAAATTGGCAAGTTGGAGTGAACAAAAAGTGCAGGAAATTGGGTTGTTTGGTTTCAGTTAAGGCGACTACAGTTCATGCCACCACAATCATGGAGGCTGCATGACCATGACCGCATAACTAGGACTGCGATCACGGTCAAATTAGTTTAAATGACCATCCGAATGCCCATTTTTCCCATGCTCTTCTCTTAATTTCTCTCAAAATTGTCTCCATTTTTTGGCATTACATTGCCTAACCAAGTGTCATTTCATTACATTTTCATCATAAAACTTGGTATGTTGTCTCTATTCCTTTGTTCTTAATGTGATTACATGCTTAGAACTTAAAGTTTAGGGAAAGGCCTACAATATCTTTTCAATACTAAATGTATGCTTGTTTGAAATTATGGCTGTGGTTAGCTGTTGTAATTGTTGTACATATTGATGGGGAAGTCTTAAGTACCCAGATTTAAGCCTTAAACGGTTGAAAAGAACTTGTACACCATGTGATCTATTCAATGCCCCTAAGAATTCCATGTTAAATTTTTTTAGGTTGGGGTTATAATCATGAAGTCTAGGCTTGAGTTCCTTCATCATAATATTTAGGTGCCTAGTTGGATACAAATTTAGAGATAAAATTGTGGTTTTGGTGAAAAGTGCAGAATTGTCAAGTATGATCTCAGGTACCGTGATTGCGATCTCGATAATCATGATCACGGCAATGCAATCGCAGCCACTGACCTAGGATCGTGGTCTCAATGACCGCGATCACCGCACTATAGTTGTGGCTACTGACCCGTGATCGCCATACCTGAGGGTCATGTCTACATAAACCAAAATTTATGCACAGCTATTTCCTCCCCCAGAACCTTCTAACACACTACCATATGAGCCTATTTAATTAATCTATCATATTTTAAAGTGTGATTTTGATGGTCTAGAATGTATTATTTACAGGTACTAATCCACCTCAGAGATGGAAGAATTTGACTACAACAGATTTATGATCCCGCAATTCCAGAACTACTCAATACAGATTTGCACAGAATTAAGTTGCTCCCTAAAAGGGTATCAGCTTAGATAAAGTAGAGGAAAATTTCCTAAGTTTTCATGCAAGACTTGAGAAAACCAGGTGGATGTGTTTTCCCTGTACCCCTGTGTTGCTAATGATCACTGGGTACATGAATTCTATATTAACCTAAGCGTAACTTCTTTCACAAACTCAGTAATGACTATTAGGGAAAGGCAATTGAACTTCGGGATAGAGCAGATCATTGAAGTATATAGGCTCTCAAATGCTGACATGGAGTAGTTTTATGCAAAAGCATGTGCACCAGGGACCTAGATGGCAAATATATTATGTACTGGCAAAGAGGTTCCTTGGGCTACCACTAAGAGAGAAATTATGATGAATGATTTCACAGCTGAGGCTAGGCTTTGGCTGAATATCGTTTTTAGCTGAGTATTATTGTGCACTTACATGACCATTGTCACAGACATGCAATCTCAAATAGTGGCATATCTTCTCTCTGGTATCTCCCTGAAAGTGGGCAAGATTGTGCATTCAATATGGAGGTACTTCAGAAATCATGGAGGTACACATCTTCTCCTTTCTTCCCTTATCACAGAGCTATGCAGGAGAGCACAGGTGGAGGAGTATGCTACAGATACCTGGGTGTCCCCAGGCCCCCGGTCAAAGCAAAAGAGAAAGAATGACTTGAGCAAATCAGTCTAAGTGGATATAGACTCCTGTAGACCCTCATCAGCCATAGCCTTCAATGACATCTCTAGTCAGATGTAGGTGGTAAGAGAACTATTGTTAAGACTGAATCAAGGACAGGAAGAGTCCTCCTCCACTCACCACTCGTACATAGCTCAGTCAGACTATGAGAACTACATAGAGGAGCAAAAGAAGAAGGAAGACACTATTGCCTAATTAGAGAGATCTTATTTAGCCTTAACTGCATCACACAGGAACCTCAGGGGTTCATATAAGAAAATGGTAAAGTGAGAGAAGAAGCGAGATAAATTCTTCAAGAAGCTGTGGAAAAGGGTGAAGGGCATCTTCAAGGTGCTTAAGCCCAACCATTGACTACGTTCACCTAGGATGGATAGTGATGCTGAGGCCCCTGCTGATTGATCTGTTGATGATATTGAGGGTGATGGTACAGAGTCAGCGGGAGTAGATAGCTCTTAAGGCATATTCAAGGAGACCCCCTTGCTTGCACATATAGTGAGGACATTGCATTCTCTTTGTTGGGGGTGCCCCCGAATTTGTACTGTTTTGGTGTTGTGTGCCGACTATTTCTATTAATGATATTTTGGGATGATATTTTGGATACTATTTTTATTTTGTTTTAAAATGCTATAGTTTAGGTAACCGGTTGGTGCCCACATTTTATGGATTAGCATGTTTTTCTTCTAGTATTAGTTTTTCTCTTTTCTCTTTAGCTTATATTTTGATTTTGATGATGCATGATAAGCTTTTCCCTATGATGGATTGAGTGACGATATTCTTAAGGGTAAAGTGTCGTGTTTGGATTTTGAGGCATAGGTACATGGGAATTTTGAGTACCCATAGAATAAATGTCATGAATACAAGGGAAGACTGAGTACCTGTAGCAATGTAAAGTGCAAATTTGGAATCACATTCTACGCCATTGGTGAAGATTGTGTATCCATATGGTTATTGTGCCTATTTTGAGCCAAAATGTGAGGCTGGGGCTTTGATTGTTGGCATAATTTAGCAAATTGTGTGTGGTACTAATGTAAAATGAACAACCCTCTCCGTCCAAAAAATTTCAAAACAAAACCAAGGGCATGGACATGAGCAACTTTGTAACAAAACTTTTTCTCTTTTTGTGGATCCGTAAATTTTTTACTTGTGAATAAAATTAGATACTCCAAAATTATCTCTTGTTGGAGGGACACTTGAGCTCCCTTGGCAAATTTTGCATGCCATGTGTGGTGAGATCTTTGCATTTATCTCTTGTATACTTGTGTTATCTAGAACTTTCCCCATTAGGCTTTCAAAGCTAATTTTGATTGTATTTGGTTGTAGAAATGATCTTAGCCCATTTTTGTGATTTTAGAATCCACTTTATCCTAAAAAGCCTATCCGTGCATAATTGTAATCCCTAGAGACCCACTTTGATACTTTCGACCTTTTTGTGGGCAATCTTATTACAAACCATGAACCATACTTTTTATCCCTCTTTTGAACCATACCCTCCTTTAACTTAAAGATGCAACTTGAGGCTAAAAACTTAAGTTGGGAGTAGTGAAAGTTGATGGAAGGAAGTTTTGGGCCACTATGTGTTAGTAAAATGCCAAATGTGCCTAAGTTTTGAAAATAAAGGAATAAAAAAAGGGGGGATCCAATAAAGGAAAGAATTTCATAAAAAGTGCAAGAAAAAGAAATATAAAGAAAATTACCGAACAAAGAAAGCGAAATATAGGCACATAAAAAGAGAGAAAACAAAAGTGAGTGGCCCATAGTCAATAAGGAGGATTTAAAAGTGTGATGTAGATGTTCAAAGAAGGGTGTAGCTATGTTGTTCTCAAATGGTATCCTACCCTAACCCAAACCTACTTTACAAGCTTAGAAAGCCCTTCGAGATCTCAAACCATTTAGTTTTGTTGTAGTGGTGATTGAAAATAGGGGCAAGCTTATGGTATGACACTTGTTGCATAGAGATTTCTTTTGTGGGAGGGGGAGAGATTTTGTACTTATAATTCCTTGTTGCATATTTGGTAGTTTGGTGCGTGGAATTCTCTTTCGTGTGAGATAGGCATGTGAACAAGTTGAAGTGGGTGATTGTGTCACCTCCCGAGCGATGAGGTAAATGGAGTATAGCTTAGTTTTTGTCAAAAAGTAAGTCACTTCTAGAGCATTAGTGGTTATTGCTTGATTGCTCTTTAAATTCTTATATATTCTTTGATAGTGAATCTTATGATGAGGGGAGTAGTGAAAAATAGCTTAGCCTGTGCAATGAGCTACTTATGATAGTGACTAGGGCTAAAATCATTGTGATCCTTAAGGCATAAATTTTTGGCATAAACAATTGTGTCTAATGGTAAGAGGTAGTATTGCTTGAGGACAAGCAATAGCTTTAAGTTGGGGGTATTGATAAGTCGTGACTTTACGATCCATCCACACTCAATAGTTGTGCACATTACCTTGTTTTGATTGAATAAATGAGACATAATTGTGATTAAATGCACTAATATCCACTTTTTACATGCATAGATCTGAGGATATAGAAAGATGTGGATTGAAACTTAAAATGATCAAAAGGGGAGCAAAAAAGTGCGGCTGGAGACCTAGAGCAAAAGGGCCTCAGTTATCACGATCGCAGTTTTCTGACCGTAATCATGGTAGTCAAAAGGGGTTAATCAACTGTGGTCGCATAAGTCTATCGTCGGCATAGCAAAGCTGGTGCGATCACGGCTTAGCGGAAGAAATTAGCCCAAAGGAAAAATTGGGAATGCACAACGTTGATCCCAATTTCTACAAAAAGACTCAAATCCTAGCATCATGAATCATATTCCATATTCCCCAATTTTTAGGTTTAGCTCTTGAATTCATAGCCTCCATTTTATAGGAGAAGAAAATATTGTATAATTTTTGGGTGAAGAATACATTGGAGACTTTCTAAATGGAAGATTATCTCACTTCCATTATTGATTTGTGCGAGCACCAAGTATGAAGTAACATTCACTTAAGCTTTAATAAATCACTACAATGGAAATTATGGGTATATCTATGCTTATTTATATTATGTGTAACTAGATCTCCCTTTTGGGGTTATGTGTGAATAGGGGTTAAAGTGTTTATGGGTTGTTATTGATTAGCTTCTATTTAGTAGTTCATGTTTATGGGTTTTATCATGGCTATGCTAACTTGGTTGGGGTTTGATGGGTGAAAGCCCAAAATACCCACAGAGGTATGATGAGTGAAAGATCCATGCTCTAGAAAGCCCAGATCCATCTTCGAAAAATAGATTTTGGGTGAAGTTTAGGAATCCATATCATCCTTGAAAGAGGGACGTTGAGACCAAAGCAATGATAGACAATTGTGTGTGTAGTTTGCTAAATTTTCACTATCTTAGACATAAGGGTGAATGTGAGGTTGACTATACCATGGGTATCATCCTAGAAATAGGGATACCTAGATTGAGGTTGTGGTTACCAATTGTTGAACACACCTATTAGGTATTCGAAAGAATCAATGGGTGAAAGTTTAGTGTTTTTTTGAAAGACTAGCATCAAAATCTATAACCAAACCTACCCATAGTTGACTTACTAAATTGATGTTGATTGCTAACCCACACATCACTCCCTCAGTAATGCATGACCCCAAGATCTACGCATACCTATTAAAACTCTAATTATTCATAGCCCTAAATTTATACATGAAAAAAAAACTAAAATGAAACATTAGTGTAGATACTTATATCCCCTATTTTTACCTTCTTGTAGCATTGGTTTGGATTTAACTTGTATCTAGTATTTCGAAGTAACTTGATTTCCACTCAAATTGTTCCTCGTGGATTCAACCCCTACTCCAAAGTTGGGTAAATATGTTGATAATAACCATCTTGCACTTAAATTGACGTGTAAGTTGAGCATTATCAATCTCTAAATCCTAATAACAAACCAAAGAAAAATATCCAACATAACAAAATAAAAATAAAAATATCCAACAAACATAACCAATAAAAGTATGAGGAATGAGAAACCATGACCCATACTTAAAATGAAGCATTGTCCCAGTGCTTGCAAATCAAACCAAGTATGAGGTAGGTAACAACTCCCTGGTCAAACATCGTCCATATTTTCATCAGTCTCTAGACCATAGGCCTCTACTCCCAAGTCTGGGTCATCTAACTCCATATTCGAATCATGCATCTACAGCTCTTCATCAATGGGTACATCATTCTCTACAGGATCTGTAAAATCTTGGCCAATCAGCAGCATGGTCCTAGCATGATGACCAGGAGGATAATCCAGTTCAACAGCTCAAACCTCCTTTTATGTAGCTGGGCATCCCCTTATCCGCAATTGAAGTAGTTGTAGCCCATACATCTTGGTTGTGATCTTATCATTCCGAGCCTGATGCTCGGGCATAGTTAATACTAGAATATGAGTTATAGTAAGCCCCTTAGTATGGGACACATCTACAGGGTGAGTGTTCACCATCGACCTATAGTTGAGTGCCTCCCCTTCTGCACTATGATTCCTCAAAATCTAGTCTGTAAACCACCAAAGCAATACCTATACCCTGATAGAAACGCGTTTTCCTCGTCCCTAAAAATATCACAACACCTACATTAACATCAACATCATCACGTATTAAATTATAAATGTGGCATACCCTATGGCGCGTTACATCAGTCATGTGTATTCCCTGTATGAGACAGTAGCAGATAATCTTTGCCTATATACAGACCACCTTATTCATCTGAGCATAGGGGAATGTGAGATAGAGGCCACGGTCTTTGTAATGTATCCATATGGCTATAGAATTTTTCCCACATAACAAATAGTGAATGTTTGCAAATGGCTGTGTGATTTTCATCTGCTTAAGAGGATCTGCAACCACCTTCGGTACTCCTAGAAGGACATTCAATTCATGAGCAGTAAAATTAATCACCTAGCCTCGTATCTTTAACTGAAAGTCTCACTCTCTGGGTCGCAGTTCATATAGAATTCCCTAACAAGGTACAGGTTAGACTCGTGGGGTTTCTTAAATAAAAAATTCATATGCAGCTCTTCTATTCTTCACACCATGCTTGGAAACTCTCTCAACAGTCTTGTCCTGTCAATGAATAGATCTTCAGCATATTTAGTCTCATTATGCTTGGCATACCACTTCTTGCCAGCCTCTACAAGCCACCTAGTTTTGTACCTCCTAGTCTACCCATGTGTGATTGCCGAAGGTGGAGGCACATGACCAGTTGGTCTGTTCCTTTTCATGACGACATAGATGGTCCAGCCACGTCCTTACCCCTTTGTTGATGGCTCTACATATTACCTGCTATGGACAACATTCAACAAATGCATCAAACATGGCACTTACTTTGGACGAGCAAACACTAAGTGTGAGAAATTATTGGGTACACCCCACACTTAGTTGCTAGTGCATGTGCGTAGGTATGAGAACTCGGGTACTCACACTTCCCCTGTTTAATATACAATTTCGCATGAGCATAACTCCTCAGATTTCAAGCAAACATTAATTCAGACCTTTGTGAAACTTATAACATTTATAATTTAATTCACTTTATCAAAAACAAGTTCAGGTGAATATTTTTTTTGTTTCAACATGACCACACCAACATGTAACTCATACATATTCCAAACTTAACAAGTTTACGCAAGTTAATGCATAATTTCAAGCATTATTTCAAGCCAATGGCACACGTATATCAAAATTGTAGCAAAAACTAAGTGTATGAAGATTTACAAACAACCCCATACTTAGTTGCTATCATGGTAGTGTAACTTAATAAACCAAGGTACTTAGACTTCCCTTTTCATCAACTTACACCCCATATACTAATTTCAACGCCAATATGCAACCCACACCTTCTGTACAAGTGTTTCAATCATGCATGTTACCCAAATGTGAAATATTCTACTAAAACAAATGTCATTAGTCTATTTCAACAACAAGCAAAGCACATAAAGCATAAAAACATTCTTTTATAGCATAAAATTCTCAATAAAGTCAAAATCATCACACTAGGTATCAAGTAATTCAAATTTATACCTCATTCTTGCATACAAATAATTTCACGTCTTGCAACGAATAAGTAAAAAGAATAGTAACATGAGTACTTACCTTAGTTGTTTTTGAGAAGAGGAGAGAAAAGCTTCTCTTTGTGTGTTTGAAACTAAAAAAATTGAAGAGTGTAGGGAGCTTTGGGAATGGGGGAAGAGCGGCTAGTATTTAGATGGTGGAGGGGAAGAGAAAAATAAGGGGGATATTTAAGGAGGAGCCGAGTTTGTAGCTTGGGTTGGTTAAAACCCACATTTAAAATAGCTTCACATCACATGGCTTAATTCACCCTACGGCCTGACATTGTGGGCTAATCATGTAGCCTCTCTGGTAACTTTAAAGAGCTCCATGATGCGGGCTTCAGTTCATGATACAACATTTGTGATATGGGCTTAATGTGTAGGCTCTCTGGAATTTACACTTCGGGGGATATTTTGTCCCCCTTTTCTTATCTTTCGCATGCATCAGTTTAGTATATATTTTACATACCTGAGAGCTTCCCTTTAGAAAAATAACACTTATTTATCATTCTCCCTCATGCTACTAAGTTTCTCATTCTTGGACACTCAACAAAAACAACAAAATTACGTAAGAAAAAAGTAGGTTGCCTCCCACCCAATGCCTTAGTTTTGGTCATGGCACAACATATCTTTTTGTAATTTTGATTTCTTTTCTCTCTTTTTTTTCTCTTCAAACAACTAAAAATTAAATACACTATTACATTACATTTGTGGGTTGAATCCCACGCAGCGCCTTAGTTTACGTTGTGGCACGACCCAACTCAACTTTATTCATCTTCAAAGGTGATGGACGTCTTGTGTTGCTCCCCATTATCTGCCCAATAATGCTTAACTCTCTATCCATTCACCAAGAATATTTTGCTCTTGTCCTTATTCCACAGTTCAATAGCCCCATGAGAAGTCATTCTCACAACTTCATATGGCCCAGACTACTTGGACTTTAACTTACCTGGAAACAACTTTAATCTAGAATTAAATAACAACACAAGTTGTCCAGGCTCAAAATATCGAGTCATAATATACTTATCATTCCATCTTTGGTCTTTTCTTTATAAAATTTGGCAATTTCATAGGCATGTAAGTGAAACTCATCAAGCTTATTTGGTTGTAACAATCTTTTTTCTCCAGCAACCATCATATCAAGATTCAATTTCTTCACTACCCAGTAAGCCTGATGCTCAAGGTCCATAGGCAAGTGGCAAGCTTTTCCATACCCCAAGCAATAATGAGAGGTCCCAATAGGTGTCTTATAGTCTTTCCTACATGCCCATAATGCATCATCCATCTTATCCAACCAATCCTTACGCTGTCCAATGATTGTTTTCTACAATATTTGCTTAGTATCCCGATTTGACACCTCTACCTGGTCACTTGTTTGTGGGTGATAAGTTGTGGCCACCTTATGTCTAATACCATATTTTACCAACCAATGTTTAAACTAAGTTTTCATAAAGTGTGTACATCTATCACTTATAATCACTCTTGGTGTGCCAAAATAGAGAAAATCTGCTTCTTAACAAACTTTATCAATACTCTTGCACCTTGTGTGGGGAGAGAAGCAACTTCTACCTATTTAGACACGTAATCAACAGCAACCAAAATATACAAATTGCTAGGAAATGGCCCCATAAAGTCTATACCCCTCATGTCAAAGATCTCTAGTTTTGGAATATTATTCAAGGGCATTTCATGATGCCTTGATTTATGCCTTTTCTCTGGAACTACTCACAACTTTGAACATAATTTACAACATCATTAAATAGTGTAGGCCAAAAAAACCAGACTATAATACCTTCTGAGTTATCCTTTCTCCACCATGATGACCAACATAAGGCGTTGAATGGCAACTTTCAAGTATCTTTTTAGATTCAGCTTTTGCAACATATCTTCTTATTATTTAATCTGCAAACTGCTTAAATAGAAATGGATCATCCCATACATAGGCACGAGAATCACAAAACAACTTTTTTCTTCTATTGTCTAGTGGCCTCTAGAGGAAAGATACCAGCTACTAGTAAGTTTACTATGTCACCATACCATAGAACTTAAGCTACATACAGTGCCAATAGTTACTTATCCGAAAACTTCTCTTGAATACAAAGCATATCATCGGCTACATGATTATGACTCTCAAGTCTTGAAAGATGATCCGCCACTTGATTTTCAGCTTTCTTTCTATCACGTACTTCTAGATTAAACTCTTGGAGTAGAAGAATCCACCTAATCAACAATGCTTTACATCTTTCTTATTGAATAAATATCAGATGGCGGCATTGCCAATATGAACAATAACCTTTGTACCCACCAAGTGTGATCTGATTTTATCAAATGCATACACTATGATCTGATTTTATCAAACGCATACACAAGGGATAGCATTTCCTTCTCTATGACTGTATAATTAACTTGGGTTGTATCCAATATTTTACTCGCATAATAGATAGAGAGAATACATTTTATTTATGCTTCCCTAATACTGCTCCAACAACCACATCACTCGCATCTCAAATGGTAATGCCCAATCAAGAGGAATTAGAATGGGTGCCTCCGTCACTTTCTTCTTCAAACAATCAAATGATTTTTTACATTCATCCCCAAAGCTGAACTTGACCTCTTTTTCTAATAAATTGCACATTGGAACTGCTATCTTCGAGAAGTCTTCGATAAAACATCTGTAAAATCATGCGTGCCTAAGAAAGTTTCTTACCCCTTTCACTAACACTGGATATGGGAGCTTTTTAACGACCTCTACCTTAGCTCTGCCTACCTCAAGTCGTCTGTGACACCTTATGACCAAGGACGATACCTTTCTTGACCAAAAAGTGGTACTTCTCCCAGTTTAATACAAGGTTGGTTTCTTCACAATATGCCAAGACCTTGTCCAAACTCTGCAAGCACATATCAAATAAATTACCAAAAATGGAAAAATCATCCATAAATACCTTGACTAATTATTCCACCATATCATAGAATATATCCATCATGCATCTCTAGAAAGTGGTTAGTGCATTACAAAGATCGAAAGGCATACATCTGAATATGTAAGTACCATAAGGACAGGTGAAGGTGGTTTTCTCCTAGTCTTTAAGTGCTATGGTTATCTGTTATACCCCAAATACTCATCCAGAAAGTAGTAGTATTCCTATCTTGCCAATCTATCCAACATCTGATCAATAAATGGAATGGGATAGTGCTCCTTACTCGTGGCATCATTCAACTTTCTATAATCTATACAGATCTTCCACCCAGTCTCTATGCGAGTTGGAATCAACTCATTATCTTCATTAGTAATAATAGTCATCCCTCTATTCTTAGGGATATAGTGCACAAGTCTAACCCATTTACTGTCGGATATAGGATAGACTATCCCAGTATCAAGCCACTTAATGACTTTTTTCCTGACCACTTCTTTTATTATCGAATTTAGACTTCACTAGTATTGGATACTCACTTTGTATCTCTCTTCCATATATATTTTGTGTATACAGAAAGTGGGATTGATACTTGTGATGTTTGATATCTTCCATCCGATTGCTTTCTTCCTTTTTTTCAACACTATCAATGCCTCTCTCACCTGCACATCAAACAAACCTATAGATAAAATCACAAGCAAAGTACCATCCAACCAAGTAAAGAATATTTTAAATAAGAAGGAAGAGCCTTGAGCTTTAGTTTTGGTGTTTCATCAACAAATATCTTTAGAGATGGTCCAATTGGTCTATTCAATGACTCAGATTCAGAAACTCTAGTGTCAATCCCTAACAAATCCATCATTTGCACCATTTCAGGTGCTGCATCATCACCATAAAGATCATACCCCATTAATACTCACTTAAGTGGGTCTTTAGACAATAGAAGGTGGAGATCAGACTCAAGGTCTACGACTGTAGTAACAAATAATTTTTTATATATAGCAGGCAACTTCATTGCCTTATACATATTGAAAACCTTGACCTTGTCGTAAGCTGCCATGGCCATCATCCCTGCAGCTACATCAATAAGTGATTGCCCAGTTGCTAAGAATGGATATCCCAAAATAAATAAAATGGCTGGATCACCATCAAAATCAAGAATAAAAAAATCCACTAGGAAAATAAACAATTCCACTTGCTCCAATACATCTTCAATGATCCAGTCAGGCCTAGCAAGGGACTTATCAGCTAACTGTAAAATAATTATAGTGGGCTTGGGAATACCTAGACCCATCTTTCTGAACCAAGATGTGGGAATAAAATTTATGCTTTCCCCTACATCACATAAACCCCGAGCACTGAAGGATTTTCCACTGGTAATCTATAAAGTTAAACTTCCTGGATTTTTTAGCTTTGTGGGCAATTTATTTTGAATCCTGGATGTGCACTCCTCAGTAAGTTCTACTATAGCATATTCAGTAAAATATTTCTTGCTTGCCACAATATCCTTTACATACTTCGTATACTTTGGAACACTCTGCCAAATATCGATAAGAGGGAGATTCATATGAACCTATTTCAAAATCTCTGAAAACTTTTAGTAACTAGTTTTGTCTTGGTGCTTCCAAATCCTTTGGGGGGAAGGCAGAGGTAGAGTCGTCTTCTCTACTTTGGTTCCTTTTTTTCCTTTTATTTACCACCTTCTCTTTATTGTTTTCACTATCACCATCATTAGCCTCGTTATTTACCTGTGCAGGTTCCAACTTCTCTAGCTGCAGACCGCTTCTAGTGTTAACTGTGTTTACCTATTTTGGATTAGGCTCAGTATCACTAGGTACACCTCTCTGAGGTCTAGTGCTTTATGCTCCTACAATTTGACCCAATTGCATCTCTAAGTTTTTTTATTCAATTTTTTACTCTTTATATCTGCTACCAATTATGCTTAAGTAGCCATAATTTACTTCTACATCTCTTCCATATTACTAGATTAAGTTATGTCCTGATTACTCTGAACTTGTAGCTATTGATTCTTTTGTATGGGACCCCTATATTGATTGTTATTCTACACCTGATTTCTACCCCATGAGAAATTAGAATGATTCCATCAATTGGGATTATAAGTGTTACCAAAGTTCTATTATCCTTGATGGTTAGCATTTTCCTCATAATTAACAGACTCTGGATTAGTAGAACAAGCATCTATTACATGATCACTTCTTTTACAAATCTCATACCAAGTATTAGCCTGATAAACTACATTAGTTGTTGCAGGCTGTGTAACCCCTAATTTTATATTGCTGAATTGAGTAGTTAATTGATTTTGTAGTGCAAAAATCTGAGCTGATATAGTAGTAAATTAGTCCATCTTCAACACCTCTGCATCCTTCTTTGGAGAACTTCTTGAGTTAGCATGCCACTCAGGATTCCCTTATGAAATCTGATTCAGCAGTGTGTATAATTTATCATACGTCTTTACAAGAGCTTGACCACCTGTTTCTTAATCTAAAAGAATATTAGTGTTAGGATCAAGATCCTATATGAATGTATAAGCCAGTACATCATTAGACTGATGATGGTGATGGAAATTTCTAAGCATACCCTTAAATCTTTCCCAAGCTTGGTAAAGATCTCCTTCTTTCTTTCTAAAACTCAGAATCTTACTTCTCAAATGTGTCATCTTCCTAGATAGAAAGAATCTAATAATGAAATTTTGAGCTAGATTATTCTTGGAAGTTATGAAGTTTGGTGGTTCAGCATATAACCACCTCTTTGGTTCCCCAATTAGAGAAAAAAGAAAGAGAGTCAGTCTGGCATAATTAGTAGATACCCCTGTAGGAATATAGGTATCACTGATTTTCAAAAGGTATGTATGTGTTATTGTGGGTCTTCATGTGAGAACCCTACAAATAGTCTACTTAAACACAATAGATGCACCATATTTTGCTTCAATTTAAACCAACCACCTGCCTCTAGCTTTTAGATGCAATTAGTAGCATGGTTCATAAGTGGGATTGCCTCTTCACGAATAGGCCTAGCTTCTTCTCGAGCAGGAGCATCTTGAATCACTAGGGCTGGGGCACGTGGGGCATTAGGATCAATCAAATTATTAAGATTTGGATCTCTTTAATCACCCATTTGAACTTGCTGAATTGGATAGTGAAGTGTTGTTGCTTTTCACCTCTAATAAAATGTTTTTTATGGTTCTAAATAAGGCTATACCAATTGTTTTGCTCTTACCATTCTAGTACTTCGTTAGTCCTGCAAAAGTCAGCCGCTAAGATCAAGTTGTTAAAACTTAAACTTGTTGTCAAAATAAAATATAGAAAAGTACTAATTATTCTAGTTCCAGGACCAAAAACTTGTTGCGGTCTATCGCACACACAAATGCATGAATCGTACAAGTAATATAGTGACTCAGAGAGTCAGATATCATACCCACGGGAACTACTTAACTAGCAATTCTACTAACTTGAGTTTTGACAATAATGTATTAAGTGCTTCAGAGTTTAAAGAAGATAGTGAAGATTTAAGGGATAATTTAATTAATAAAGAAATAACAATGTGTTACAATAGCAATGTAAGCAAAGTTGTAAACAATATGAATGAGAATTCCAGGGTTGAGACTCTTTGGACAATCATACAAATCTCTATTTTTACTGTGATTTTGTCGATTATGAGGTTATTGATTCGCAGGTCTTAGAGTATGATCTCTCGATCCGCTAATCATCTACCTAAATAGACATTACAACTACATCATTGAGAGGGGATTCAATAATCCATTGAAATACATTAAGATATCATCCTGCAAGTGAACAAACAAGGCTTTTAGGTATATCTCTATCCTAGACGCTAATTTAAATCCTTCACTTTATAAAAAATACAAACCTTACTCTTTAAACTCTTTTATCTATCCTATTGATTCTCCACTCAAATTCATAAAGGAATATAGGTGTATTTTAATGGTGTCCATTCATCAAAATAGTAAGTACAAGAGAATAAGAATAACCCATATGATAATTCAACAATAAACCACTCTAATAATATCAAAGTGTAATCATGTTTTCAGCCTCAACCCCAGAACAAAGGTGTTTAGCCACTCATGTTCAAATTGAACATTAAAAATAAATAGTTAATCATACCAAAAATTAATGTTTAAAGAATAAAGCTCCAAGAACCCTAAAAGAAGTATCGTAAGTTCTTTTAGCCTTTGTTGTACGTATGTAAAAGTCCCCTCAATTGTGTTGAAGTATTTCTTTTATAGTAGGACAAGATTGTCCTATTAAATAGCCACCACTGCATTGTGGGTATCAATATGGGGAATAGAGTCCGTACTGCAGCAGTTATAGCAGGGACTAGGGTCCACGCCGTGAGGCTATCGCGGACCCTTACTAAAATTCATCTTAGGAATTAATCTTGCCTCTGCAATACAAATCTATCATGGAGGTTCACCAGAATATGCGATCGACACCAAAATCACTTTGGGCGATGCAAAGCTCAATGTAGGGACTGGCTTCCATGACACACAACTCATTATTTCTTTCCTTTCAAGATCATTGCTTCTTTCCTTATTCCTGTATTCAAATTTATGCTCTCTTAGATCAATCCAAGCATCCTCATGTCCAGAAAACCATTCCCAAATCTTTAATCTTTATTAGTTTCTCATAAATGCATCCAATTGCGTGGAATTTCATCATAATTCAACCCTGCATTAAATAATAATTTACGTTAGCTAAATAATGCAATTATAACTTAAACATAATAAGAAAACATATTTTAGCTCATAGAACAAATCCTACTATCAGTAATATTGGTTCTTGGACATATAAATAAGCCCAAGATCAGTTCAGTAGGTAAAGAGGGTAATCTCTAGTCCATGGTAGACTTGAGATACCCATCATGTCTAGGCCCTAGTTTGGGTCCTGACAAAGTTGGTATCAGAGCTTAGATTTTGTGTCATTAGGTGTCCACAAAGGACTGACAAGTAGAGTCTCTTTTATGGGTGTGTATCACTCCACACTTATGAGGGAGAAGCTACAAGGCATTTAGAAATATTTCCTTTTTTGTTGTTCTACTTTCAGGATATAGAGTTTAAGGTCATAAAACTCCTCTAATCCTTATTTTTTTGCATTTCAAATTATGCCTTCAAGAAAATGCTCATAGAAACTCTTCAGTCCTACTTAGAGATAATATGGATGTAAATTATCCTACTTATAGAGTTCAGACCTGGTCTAGGGGTCTAACTCTTGATTGCCTTCGTGGAGTTCTTGTAGTTCCCTCTAACCCTCCTTGGATACCTCAGGTTGATATGTTTAATATTGAGTTTTGATATTTGATCCATTTGCTTACCCAGTTGGTGGCCTCTCAGACTAAGCATATTGCTTCTATTGCTCCATCTTCTAAGGTCACTAAAGTTGACCAGTTTATAAGGTTGAGTCCACCGAACTTTATTGGTTCAAAGGTTGAGGATGATCTTTAAAATTTCATTGATGAGATGGTAAAGATTTTCTATGTAATACACGCTTTTGACTCTAAGGATGTTGAGTTTACCGCACACCAGTAGAAGGATGTGGCATATTAGTGGTATGAGAAATGGGAGCAGATAAGGAGAGATGATGCTGAGCCAGCTATATAGGATTACTTTTCTAGTATATTTCTGGATTATTTCTTTTCTCGGGAGTTAAGAGAGGCGAAGGCCAAGGATTTCATAAATTTGAAACAAGGTAGAATGATAGTGAAGGAGTATTCCCTGAAATTTCATTAGTTGTCTCGCTATACTCCTAATTAATGCCTAGCATGAGGGCTAAAGTGATGAAATTTGCTTTTGGGTTATCCTACAAACTAAATTTGGAAAGAAATGTTGCCTTGTTGAATAAGGATATTAATATCTCTAAACTTTTGGTATATATACAATAGGTCAAAGAGGAAAAGAAGAAGCAATCATAAATGGGAAAGGTAAAGTAAGAAGTTTCAGTATTTGGATCAGGGTAGAGGTTAGTAGTAGAATGGCAGAGATGGTGAAAAATAGTCTCAGAAGAAATAGGGAAATTCTAGTTCCTATTCTACAGTGAGTTCCCTATATCCTAAGCCATATGATGACTTTTATTTTTAGAGCGACAATGGATTTAGGTCACAAGGTGGCCAGTCTCAGGCTAGTGGCGCTCAGTCATCCACGTCTTATCCTCTTTATAATTTTTGTTGGCAGGTGTATCATGGGGTATGTGATGAGGAGAGGAAAAAGAATTTTAAGTATGGTCAGCTTGGTCACATGAAGAGAGATTATCCTTTGAGGGTCGCTTCTGGAGCTAACAAGGTTCTTGTAGCTACTTTTTTAGCTCCAGCACCAAAGGGTGCTACCTCTGGCTTTGGCACTGGTCAGAATCATCTTTATGTTCTTTCCACCAATTAGGAATTTGAGGTTTCTCCTAATGTTGTAACTGATATGCTAAACTCTTCTCTCGTGATGTGTATTAACTACTTAATCTGAGGTCTACTCTTTTATACGTGACCCCTTATGTGTTATTTATTTTGGTTTTGGTCCTGAGTGTATTTCCAATCCCTTTTTTGTATCTACCCCGATGGGTGACTCTGTTGTGGCTAGAAGGATGTATAGGTATTGTGTGGTTGTTATCTGTGGTAGGGAAACTTTGATTGATTTGATAGAGTTGGATATGCTGGATTTTAATGTGATCATGGGGATGGATTGGTTACTCTCGTATTATGCCTTTTTAGACTGTCAACTCATAAGGTTAGTTTTTAATTCTCAAATAAACTAGTGATTGAGTGGATAGGTCATTCCTTAGTGCCTAAGGAAAGGTTCATATCTTATCTTAGAGCCCAGAAGTTGATTTCCAAGGGATGTCTCTATCACTTTATCTGAGTTAAAGATTCTAATTCAGAGGGTCCCTCTCTGTAATCTATTCTTGTGGTCTATGAATTTCCCAAAGTATTCCCTAATGATCTTCTCGGCGATCCTCTCAATAGGGAAATAGATTTTGGGATCAATCTTCTCTCAAAAACTTATCTTATCTTTATCCCTCTTGATGAATGACTCCAGCTGAGTTAAAATAACTAAAAGAATAGTGGAAATATCTTCATGATAAGGGTTTTATTTGTCCTAGTGTTTCCCCATAGGGTGCCCTTATGCTCTTCGTGCATAAGAAGGATGGGTCCCTTTGAATATGTATAGATTACCACCAGTTGAATAAGGTGATAGTGAACAATAAGTATCCTCGTCCTAGGATTGATAACATATTTGATCAATTGAAGTGTACAAAGTACTTTTCTAAGATTGACCTTCAGTCGGGTTATCATCAGTTGAAGATTAGGGAGGTGGATATCCCCAAGACTGCTTTCTGCACATAGTATGTTAATTTTAAGTTTTTGGTGATGTCCTTTGGTTTGACTAATGCACCGGTGGCATTTATGGATCCTATAAATTGGGTATTTTATAAGTTTCATGACTTGTTCGTCATTGTGTTTATTAATGATATTCTGATATATTCCAAAAGTGAGGTAAATTATGTCGATAACCTCCGTTATGTATTGTAGACCCTTAGGGATCAGCGGTAGTATGCTAAGCTTTTAAACTGTGAGTTCTAGTTGAATATTGATACTTTTCTTGGTCATGTTGTTTCTAGTGAAGGGATCATGGTAGATCCACAAAAAATTAGGGCAGTTAAAAAGTAGCCTAAACCTATGACTCTAATTGATATACAAAGCTTCCTGGGTTTAGCCAGTTATTATAGCGGGTTTTAGAGAGATCTCATCTATTGTGCTCCATTGACTAAGTTGACCTAAAAGAAGGTGAAGTTTCTGTGGTTCGATGCCTGTGAGGGAAGTTTTGAGAAGTTGAAAGACAAGTTGAATTCTTGATTTTTTTACCCTACCCGAGGGTACAATGGCTTCATTTTTTATTGTGATGCATCTCGTGTGGGATTGGGTTATGTCCTGATGCATCATAGAAAGGTAGTCGTATAATCTTCTAGACAGTTAAAGGTCCATGAAAAGAATTATCTGACTCGTGATCTCTAGTTGTTAGCTGTCATAGTTGCTTTAAAGATCTAGCGTCACTACTTGTATGGGGTTCATATTGACATTTATTTTGATTATAAGAGCTTGCAGTATGTGTTCACCCAGAAGGAGTTGAATCTCAGGCAAAGGAGATGGCTTGAGTTTCTCAAGGATTATGATATATGTTTGCACTATCACCCAGGTAAAGCTAACGTAGTTGTTGATGCTCTTAGCATGTTATCCATAGGGATCTTATCTCATGTTGATGAGAGAAAGCGAGGTTTGATGAGGGATATTCATCGCTTGACTAATCTTGGAGTTTGTCTTTTGGATTTTAAGGATGGTGGGGTAATCGCTCGAGATGTGGCAAAGTCTTATCTCGGTACTGAGGTAAAGGAGAAGTGGGTTTTGGACCCTATCTTAATGAATGCCAAGGATAATGTCGGTCAGCAGAAAGTGATGGCTTTTGAGATTTGTGGTGATGGTATCTTATGGTACCAAGGTAGTTTGTGTGTTTCTAATATTAATAGTCTAAGAGATAGTATCTTGGTTGAGGCTCATGAGTCGAGGTATACTGTTCATCTTAATTTGACGAAGATGTACCATGACTTAAAAGAGGTTTACTGGTGGAATAATATGAAGAAAGATATGGCCAATTTATGGCTAAGTACTTGGCGTGTCAGCAAGTGAATGTGGAGCACTTAAATCTTGGTGTATTATTTTAAGAAATCGAATCACCTATGTGGAAGTGGGAGGTGATTAATATGGATTTTGATATCGATCATCCACAATTGTATATTCAGTTTGACTCGATTTGGGTCATTATGGACAGGATGACTAAGTCCGATCATTTCTTACCTGTGAGGACTAATTACTCTGCTAAGGATTATGCAAGGTTGTTCATGCAAGAAATCATCAAGTTGCATTATGTGCCTATCTCTATTATATCTGATCATGGTACATAGTTCTTGTCAAACTTCTGGCATTCTTTTTAGAGAGGTTTGGGAACTAAAGTGAGCCTTAGCATAGTTTTTCACTCTCAAGCGGATGGACTAGTGGTGAGCACCATTTATACATTGGAGGATATGCGTTGGGATTGTGTGATTGACTTTAGTGGTAGCTAGGTTAATTATTTGCCTCTCATCAAGTTTGCCTATAATAATAGTTATCACTCTAGCATTGGGATGGCTTGATTTAAGGCTTTGTATGGTTGGAGATAGCATTCTCCTATGGGTGGTTTGAGAATGGTAAGGCTGGGTTGTTCAGTCCCGACTTGGTTCACTAAGCCATAAAAAAGGTGAAGGTGATTCGGGATAGTCTTAAGACCTTCCAAAGTCTCCAAAAGTCCTATGCGAACATGAGGCAGAGGGAGTTGGAATTTGAAGCTGGCAAATGGTTGTTCTAAAGGTATTTCTCATGAAGGAAGTGATGCATTTTAGAAAGAAGTGAAAGTTCAGTCCCCGTTATGTAGGTCTTTATTTAATTTTGAAGAGAGTGGGTAATGTGCCATATGAGTTAGAGTTGCCACCCTATTTGCATTCTGTTCACCAAGTTTTTCATGTTTAAATACAGAGAAAGTATGTGGGTGATCCTTTCTAGGTGGTTTCATTATAAAGTATTGGTGTTTCGGACTCCTTATCGTATGGGGAAGTTCCTATGAGATTTTGGATCGGTAATTTCACCGGTTGCGGACAAAGGATATGGTTGCGGTGAAGTTACTATAGAGGGACCAAAAGTTTGAAGAAGCTACTTGGGAAGCTAAAGAGGACATGAAGTCCAAATACCAATTCTGGTTCCCCATTCCAAATAATTGCGCTTAAGGTATGTGTTCATCTTAACATCTTTGTTTTCTAACTTTGTTAAAGAAAATTGTCATTTTCTTGACATCATTGGTTTTTGTCTTTGTTGAAGGTAAGTGTGGTTGTATTCCGTGTTAAATCATGTTGAGGGATGCCTTGTCTCATCATTCGAGGATGAATGATCCTAAGAGGGGGAGAATGAAACACCTCGGATTTTGGTCTTTGAAATTTTCTTGACTTATGGGGCTTACTGCCTAAACTACAACTCACCCTACGAGTCGTAGGGTGTCATTAAAGGTCGTAAGAACCTAATCATAGCCTGACCATTATGGATTGGATAATTTTCTGTTATGATTAGGATTGGCTCCTAACGAGTTGTAAAGACTCTATACAAGTCTTATAGTCCTATTTGTACCCAAACCAGTGTGATCACCAAATTATTCTGTCTTGCCTACAATTTGACCAGATGGGTCATAATTTCTAGGTAAGAGTCGTAAGGTACAACTTATAACCAAACTAGTATGGGTGCCCATGGGTACTATCCAATATACGACTATGTGTCACGAGTCGTAGGATGACCCTACAAGTCATAAGGTCACCTGTAACGACTAGGCGATAATTTTCCAGTATTTTATTAAGGGCACTTTGGATATTTTCCCTCTTCCCTAATCGTGACCCACGACTTAAAACCGTTTTAGGGTATCATTATCACTCTAAAACAAATCAAAATAACTTCTCAATCTCTCTCAAATCTCTAAGGTTAAGAACACTTGGGGTTTCCAAGAAGTTGATTAATTAGTGCCCAAGGGTAATTTCTCTCCATAGTTGTGATACTTTCAGGCATATTACTCTTCAACAATTCTTATTTTATGAAAATCATGTGTTTTAAATGGTTTATGTGTATGGATTTGAATGTGGGTTTTGTTATGGTTGAGGGTTTTGGAATGAATGTTTCTTAAACTGTTTTCCCATGATTTCGTATGCATTTTTCATGCTTTATACATGGTTTTAAACTTATGGGGTTCATGGGCCTGGTGAATAAACTAGAGGATTATGATTTCCCCAAATTTTATGAATATTGACAATTGAGTTGGTAATAACCCCAACCCAGTTTTGTGAAAGTGGTTTAGAGTATGAGTATAATTGCATTGAACTACTTTCGGAACAATTGCATGATGTAAAGAGGTTATTGAAACGTGATAGTTTGATTTAATTAACAAAGGGATATGTTTCCCCAAGTTAATGAAATGGAAATGGCAATGATGATGTTATTTTGCAAGTGTAGTTGGTATGACGGTACCAACAATGTATGTCTTAAGGTGTGTTGTGTTTTAAGGAATTGGAATGTGTGAAAAAATTTTAATCTGACTTAAAAAAGGGATGTGTATTCAGGCCGTGAAAGTAGAGCTCCCAAGGGAACAATACTGACAACTGTGGTTGCCAATGCAGGGGTCTAAATGATCGGGTGGTTTGAGTCCCCCTTATTATATGATTGGGTGGTTTGAGTCCCCCAAGTTAAACAACTAGGTGCTTAAGTCACCTTTGATATATGCCGGGAGGTTTGAGTCCCCCATGGTGCATATGTAAATTTGATTATCCTCTAGTTCATACGGTTACATTCAATGGGGCCCTTTTAGCTAGGAGAGCTGGACCCATATTGGTCGTAGGTGCCATATCATGATGGTTATGCTACACAATCTAAGTTAAGATTTTTAATATGAATGCTAAGCCTTGTTCCCTATCCCGACATTTTATGTAAGTATATATATACGCATACATGTATGTGAACATATACATTGAGCTAAACTAGATTTTGAATTGTCATTACTTTATCCTTATCCCTGAGTTATATGTTAGTGATCAACACACTAGCCATCTCCGAACGTTGTATCCCTATGCAATACAGTGTCCGAAGTCAATCCTAATTTTCCTACTAAGTGTAAAGTGGATCGGCTCAGTTCGTCGGTCATTTACGGTGAAGTGGTGAGCTTTCATTCTCTGGAAAACTTGATTATTCCAATAGTTTCCTTCTATAAATTAGAATTGGTGTAAAAGACGGCTCCCTATTCAGTGTTATGCATGCTTCCTTGGTAACTTCCAACTCAGGCAGACTCTCTACCCGTGCGCGTGCCTATTTCGCTTTAGGAGGTAGATAAATGATATCCAAAATAGATAGGTTTAAACTACTCTTTTGACAAATAAAGAATAAAATAAAGGGCGAAATGATTTCCCTTTCAGTTGATTTTATTCAACGATTAAAGACTTCACATAAACATTATCATTGTTAGAATCGAAGGCATATCCCGATGTAGGTTGCTTTTACGGTACAGAGGATTTATGGATTACAATGGATGGGTTTTGGTTGTTGACATTCATAGACTTTTGAGTCACTATTTACCCTATCTTGTTATATATCTGAAATTCAGCCACTGCTAGGTGTGTTATGTTTTGTTTGGCTAGGCAAAGAGGCTGGTCTCCAGTCCACGGTGGACTTGAGATACCCGTCACAGCTAGGCCCTGGTTCAGGTCATGACAGCTACCTACCAAATTCGACATTGTGGACTCAATGGAATAGTTGAAATTCTATTCAGATAAAATGGGTCCTACACCCACTTGCCATATTTCTTAACTTCCAATCAATAGTCCAAAATGAGTCTGGGACCCTTGGGACTCAAACAAAGGGTCCACCTAACTTAATATTAATGTTTTGGAGTTGTTGGAATAGTTAAAATTAGCGTGCGATATTGTTTGACTGAAGTGTTCTTTTGGTGGCCAGTTTGAACCATCGAAGGCTTTAAAACAAGAATTGGATCTAAAAACCAAAGAAACTGCTTGGTAATCAAACTGTCAGTTCCAGCAAGTCATAAATGACTTGGGGGCAGTTATAGGAAAGCTCTAAAAGGTAAAAATGGGCAGAAATACAGAAAATGACCTGGAGGGTCATTACATCATGGCATAGTCAGCTCTTAGCTTGAACTAAGACTTTTGTAAGTATGTTTATTTAAAACTTCATGGTAGGATGGATCCCTAATTATTTTTATGGTTGTGTTGCTGCTAAGTTCGAATGTATCTTCAAAAGTTGTAGAGGTAGCAGAGAGAGAGAACTTCTCTATTTTAGTCATTTTTTAACTTAGCATTCTTTGATGGGGATAATTTGTAATTTCATACTAATTTGAGGGTTCCTCATGTTAGATTCTGCCCTAAGAATGTGTAGGACACAACCTCAAATTTTTTATTTTAGATGATCTAGGATACCTAAAAAGGAAGAAAGAAAAGGAAATATTATTGTAAATGGCACAAGAAATGGACTCACCTTACAAATAATTGTGTAAATTTTAGGAATATGGTTCAATATTACTTGGAAAAATGTTTGTTTCGGATAGCAAACTAACCAATCAGAATTGAAACATCACCTTTCTTGGGAGTAGTAGAGATCAACACGATGTTCATTGACTTAAGGAAATTGTCTGAACCATAAAAAGATTTGGAGGCAGTTAAGCACATCCCATCCCACAAAAGTCAAGCCTAGAAAGTTGGTTATATAATAGGGGAAGCAGATACAAGCTTTTTCTTTTAATGACTAGCCACATGACTAGGTTCGGTGGTCTACTCTACCTCAATTCACCATTTCAAACCTTATAAAAAGGTTTTTTGGTACTAGTTTCTTCTGCCTATACCATATTTGAAACACCTAAAGGAGAATTTTGTGTCTTTCTGGTCAGCAAAGGAAGCAATCATCCCTACGTCATAAAATAAGAGCACCTGGCTTTCCCCATTCACAAGTACTTGATTCTATGTACAAACATCATATGCCAGCAAATTTGGTCACCATTATAGGTATTAAAGATATTGTATTTGGAGAGGTGGATAGATTCGTGCATCAAGTGTAAATTGAGACATTTTAATATGGTGATATATTGATATTGTTTCGATTTAATATCATTTCTCAAGTCCAAAATTTTTAGAGTTATTTTGTGGCATTTATAACAATCCCTAGTATTCTTTTTTTAGTTCCAATAAGCATTTAGGTGTTGGCTTACCCTTGACGTTGAGGGTTTCACGAGGCAACATTATTGGGATTGAGAGTCCCAGTATAAAGTCGTCTCCTCCTGAGTACATGAGACTGTGCAAGTGTCTGAGAGAAAGCCTATCCCATTAGTTAGAGGACTCGCGATTGAGCTCTGTATCATTATACACTTGAGTTTGGGGGTTCGTTTCCTTTGATCGAAGGTTTTGGAGAATCTAGCCCTTAACTTTTTCTACACAGAAGTCGATACTCCAAAAATCTTCTTCATTTATAATTTTGAGCTTTTGAGACCATCGGGTCAAATACATGATTTTCAGAATGTTTTCGTCCTAATATCATCCTGAAAGTCCCTAATACTGACTTGCTAAAAACCTTGTTAGCAAAAACCCTCTTTAGGTACAAAAAGATTGGTCTAAGGAAAAAAATTATAGCTCGTCCTTTCAGGACTTTATGTTTCATTCTCCAGTTAATAAGCTCTATTTTTCTCGGTGCCTTTGAGAGGTTTGCTCACTCTAGGATGCTGCGTTCAGGTTTAGAATTTCATCAAGGGGTAGTTTTCTTCCTCCGAGAGCAAGAGTCAGTTTTGAAAACCTATCAAGTCGTGGAGATAAGGAAAAAAACAAGCAACCATGAATAATTGAAAAGGAATGAGAACATACTTATTGTTCTATATAGAGTTGTCTAATTTAATGTCTGAGGGACTTCAGGGTTGGTAAGTTGTTTATTCCTTTCAACTGTTTTCCAGTAGTTGTCTTTGGACCGGTCATTGAAGAATTCCCTTGTGTCTCTGTCCTTAAGCAATTAAACTACCTCTTTTCTAAGATGACGGCAATCCCTAGTATCGTGCGCATGCATCTCATGAAATTCACACCATGTTCTCTAGTTTTAAGGATTGAGGCTCGTGCAAATAGGGATCGAGAACTTGGTCCATTTGATTTCTTGGATGGATGACACTAAATCCTTTAATCTGATAGTAAAGCAATACTCCAAAAGAGGGAGAGCATTGTTGATGGCCGATATCACTAGTTTTAAGATTCCTAGGTTGTAGGTCACTCTGTCAAAAGACCCTAATTTCAGTGTAATGTTAGATTTTGGAGTGGGGGATAGCATGCCAGCTCAAAATTGCTCTTGGATCAGCCACGTAGAGGGTATACCATCCCTGGGGTATCCCCTTTGAATTCTCCCAACTCAAGATGCTTCAAAATAATTTCTCCCTTTGGTGCCAAGGGTTTTCCAGCCTTTGCTTCATTTTACACTCGAGGGGTGTTACTTTTGATTCACCTATAATCATTCTTAATCTAAATCTTAGATTTGTACCAAATGTGTACTTTATATCACGTTGTGGCCTCAACTCTATCAGGCTTTCCTTCAGTCTAAATGAAGCAATTGAGCTCTCAAAATTCAATCCTTTTGTGAAAGATTTCGCAGCCCATTCAGCTGGAACCATTGATGGTTGTATATGCTCTTTTTTGGAACCTATCAATGAACTCCCAGAGCAATTCTGTGTGTCCTTTCTCTATCTTGAAGATATCCCATTTACGGGGCCGAACTTTCATAGCTCCAAAATGAGCCCTGAGAAAGATATTGGCGAACATATTTAAAAATTTAATGGAATTTTTGGGTAAGAGAGAATACCAGACTAGAGCTTTGCCCAAGAGGGTTTTTCCAAACTGCTTAATCATCACCAACTCAACCTCTACCATCGTCAGATAATTCCCACTCATAGTTGTTGTGAAGAACAACAGATACTCTTGAGAGTCGGTAGTCTTATCATACTTGGTGATGTCCAATGTTTTAAACATTGTGGGGATAGTCCTAGTTACTGTGTTGGCCTTGTAAGGCACTTCTGTGGAGCTCTTTTAATTTGTCTACTTGGCTACAAAAGGAACTCCCGAAATACAGTTGTAAACATGTAGCTAAGTGTTTCGCATCTTCATCCCTTCCCTTAATATTTTCAACATGAATGCTAGTGTAAAGGTTGAGGCCCTAGGCTCACCCCCTAACTCTTTGACCTTGTGCCCTTCAAATCTGTCTTTGAACTCATCATCATCATCATCCTGCTAATTTTCTTTAGAGAAAATAGGAGTTCCTTAGTCCAGATCACCCCAAAACTCATCCATACTCTTATCTTGAGCTTACGCCCTTTCCATCAGCTTTGTCTGTCCTTAGCAAAGGTTTTCAAGATTTGGTGGAGGCTTTTTAAGTCAACTGCTCCACTTTTAGTTTCCTCCTTTCTGTCAAGAAGGTTGTGACCCCTTTTTGAGTATTGACATTTATGAGATCCACATTGATATGTGGGCTGTCCTCATCATAATGGGTCATTTGATCGCTACAGTCAGCCGAGCATATGGCTTGAGTTCTTGCTGCATCCTGCATTGCAAGTACCCTTTCAGTATGCTCTATATTATTTGCCATTGTCCTAGCATGTATCTGTAAGAACACAAAATACACAAGCTGCCAAATAACAAGATAAAACCTACATATTTGTTGTGTCCCCACGGTGTATGCCAAACTATTTACCATGGATTTGGTACAGGTAAATTTATAGGTGAGTCCTAGAGAATGTGTTGCAATTCAATGTTGATCTGAGTTTGATTTGTTAATAGTTAGAGCAATCATGATTAAGATATACAAAAATTAACCAAAAGACATTAACGAATAAATAAAAACAAATGAGCGAAAGCGAGTGGAGATCGTCCACAAATGCTACAGAGAGCTAAGATCGTTCTACCAGCGAGACTTAAAGTGAACTAGAAAATAAGTGAATGAAGGAAAAAAAGGATAAATAAAGTTTAGAGACCAAGCAACCAATATTTTATTACAATAAAGTGTTGAGGAGAAGGGAAAAGATGATGATGTCTCTACAAATAAGTAACGATGACTTTTTGTAGCATACAAACTTAGGCCTTAGCCAATCGAATTGTAGTAGCACTATTGTAAAGGATTTCCACCTTTGTGAGAATGCCACTCATTCGCATTTCTGAGGGACTAGACACTCTTGTCCCTTGTTTGTCAATTTATTTCATGTTACTAGTGTTCATAGATGGAAGCTTACTTATCCTCTCATGAGGACTCTCTTATTATGTAACCTTCGAGTGCACCCTTTCGTAGTCATGGTGTTTGTTGTGGTAATCGCGCGCTCTAACTATTCACCCAAAATTTTTCACGGGTTGTTACACCAATTTTGCCCTATACATGTATCACCATATTACAGTATAGCTATATATGTGTGAGTATGTGTGTGTGTGTCGTATATAAAAACAAGATCTACACAAAAGCAATTTTGTTTGTCCATATTACCATGTTACACTATATATATATATATATCTTTCTTTGTGTATTTTTATATAAAGTGTCTATAGTGTATGCATATTTATTTAGGGGAAAGGACAGAAATGACACTTCAGATCAAACAAATTTCACGAAAATTGCCATGGAATTTAAATTTCATTTTCTAGTCATTTCAATTTGTTGGCTGGTTCTATACAGTTTTTACACACCTTCTATACAGTTTCTATACATTGTCTTATACATATACACATTCTATACAAATATTATACAGTTTTGATACACAATTTATACAATAATTATATTTCTTTTTAACACATTTTATACAACAATTATATATTTTTATACACATTATATATACAATTTTTTATATATATTTTATACATATACATATTTGGTAGAACTGTATAATTTCTATACATATATCTTATGTAGATACATATTCTATATAATAATTATATCGTTTTTATACAATTATATTTAATTATTATTTTTAAACAACAAAAAAAGTAGAATATTTTTCAGTTAAGAAATTTGTAGCCAAAAAAATACTAAAATACTTTTAGTAAAGGGCCGAATAACCCAAGTTGAAAAGGCTGAAAATGGCCAAATGACCCAATGACCATAAAGTGGCAACTGTATTGCCGATAAGACACATAATGTCCATATGCCCAAACTTGGGCTATTTCTTTAAAAAAGGGCTACACCATGTCTTTTTTCCTATTTATTTTATTTGTATATAGCATGTGCATATTTGTGAATATCCTCTATATATAATTGTGAATATCTTACGTATTTGCTTAATGACTATTTATTAAAAAAAATTATTCATTTAAATATTTGTCAACGACTAGTTTATTAAAAATTTCAAATTCAAAACGGCTAGAATTTTTTAAAACGTAATTGGTAGCATTGCATGATTAAAAGTTTAAAATAACCACCAAAGGATGTGATGCAGTGGATAGGGCTGCTTTTTCCTTAACCAGAGGTCTCGGGTTCGAGCCCTGGGTATGGAAAAATCTTTGGTAGGGAGCGCTTTCACCCAAATGGGGCCCTACGCAGCGCGAATCCGAATTAGCCGAACTCCAATGCACGTATCGAACACCGGATGAAAAACTAAAAAAAATTAAAATATTAAAATATACAAACTTAAATGACTAACACATTGCAAACCAAAATATAAATTAAATGGCTAATTAAGTTGATAAGTCAGCTAACATTGATGAAGAAATTTGGTGATATTTCTTCAAGTAAAAGCCCAAATCACCAGTACCATGTCTCCACACTGGACATGATTTTGATCTTTAACAAGCAGATAGAGGACGATTATCCATGTAAGTCAAAAATAGAATAATAGTTAAGTAAAAAATATAGATAGAGACAAAATGTGGGAAAACTATGTGAAAAATGAAGAAGTTTAAGTTGGTATTTATAGTTTTAAAAATAGGATCAAAGTGTAATTAAATAGACAGAGTGTAACAACAGGAACTTTGGAACTAAGAATTTAGCCGTTCTAAGTATGTAGTGAGGCCTAACCCGTTGAATTCTTAATTATACCTAGGTGTTATTATAAAATTTCTAGTATGACGAGTATTGAATGTTATTCGAGGTCACAAGAAGTCCCTAACACCTAGTTAAATTGAAAATTGATCTTTCGATCAAGTTTTAGCATCTTATAAGGTAAATTTCAAACGATCATAACTCCTAGCGTATGCAGAGTTTGGTGGTATAATACCTAAAAAATTAAAGGTATTTGAATCTTCTTTTCAACACATCCAATTGTTTGTTGATACGCTTTCAGAATAAAAAGTTATGATTATTTTAGTAAAGCACTATTAAGCTATTAGATTCGACGATCATACAACGAGAGGATCCAACGACCGTTGGTAGAACCAATGACCATTGGTTGGATGATCTGATGAAGTTCCAGACACATGAAAAAGCCCTCTAACGACCATTGGTTGGTTCCTCTGATGTCTAAAATAACTTTTCGATCAATATTTTTTTTAAGCATAATCCGATCTTTTCCTTAGCTTTTAACCCTCTTCCAGACATGAAGGCACCAAAACTTATATATATGAGGTCCTAAAGCCTATTATTTTCCTAATATCTCAAGAATAGATCCATAGCAAGATCAAGCAAGCCAGGGTTCCAGATAAAGCAAATTTCGTAAGTTCTCCTTGTCAAGTATTTGTGTTTGCTCAGGCACGCAAGATTCAGTGATGGATTTCTTTCATCCTAATACCCAAGTATTTTAATTATATGATCAATTATGTTTAAATATAGGGTTTTACCTAATCTTCTTCAAGCTATGATTTTTATGCAAAATTAGAGTTTTTATGAAAGATTTCCTATGCATATCAATGAATTACTATGAACAACTTGTTTTATTATATGGCTATGATTCTCCAAGAATGTGTTAAGATTATTTATGAAGTTATGAAAGCTACTTTGAGTATTTACAAGTCATGTGTGATTTCAAGCAAGTTTTTTATGTTTTAAGCTATATGCATAGAAGTAAAGTTATGGTTATGAAAGAGAGATTAAGCATTGGCTTACAATACTATGATTCATGAACAGTATGACAAATAGATATGTCATCAATGGTTATTAATAGTTTAGACATCTAGATATGTTGCATAATACTATATAGGATGGATAGATAGATAGATAGATAGATAGATAGGTAGGTAGGTAGGTAGATAGGTAGATAGGTAGATAGATAGATTTTTGGGAGGATTATTTAGCACCGAGCAATTAACGTTCTAGATAACACTTTTCTCAGAACTACGTGCCACCATAGGTTTATATTAGCCCAAGAGGCTTAGATGGATCCATAGATAGATAGGTTTTATACCTTGACAAGCATAGGAAAGCCCTCTCTAACTGAAATTTTAAGTTGGTGTGTCATGTACTCAAATGGTATATTTTGGTTAGAAGAAACTCCCACCAAAGCTATTCCTTTATGATTTCATTATATATATATATATATATATATATATATATATATATATATATATATATATGTCTCTCTGTGTGTGTATGTATATACGTATCAAGAAAAGAAGTATTATGAGGATTCTTTAACTTATGATTTTCTTCACTTTTCAACATGTTTATGATGCTTTAAAGGATTTCCTCATGATTTACGTTTTCATCTCCATTCACGATCTTAAGTTATTCTTATGTTCTTATGGTCAGTTTAAGCTTATTGCTATATATGTATATGTATAACTTGCATATCAATACATTTCATTATATTGATTACGTCTTGCTTTATATTTTTCATGTGATGTAGATCTAGGTTCTCGAACTCAAGATTGTTGTTAGATGTTCGGTAGCATCTATACTTCATTTGTTTGGTGAACTCTTTCATTATTTGGAGATACAGTCTTATTTCAGTTTTCTAATTAGCTTAGAATTTTATTCTTTCTTTTCAATAAAGGTTACAAAGCCTTGTCTTAGTTTATTTCATGTCTTAGTAATAGAGGCTTAATTAGACAAAGGTTTAGATTTTAATGATTTTGAGGTCATTTAAACATTCTTAAATTTATAAGAAAAGATTTACATCATTATGCTTTAGTGAAAGTCTTCCATCGCATTTCAATTATTTCATTTGGTTTAGTTATGTTGCATCAAAAAAAGGACCTGTTTGGGTCACATATAATGACTAGTTCATGATCGCAACTAGGAGATAGTCTCGAATCATGACACATAGAGAAAGAGAAAAATTGTCAATGGCTAGTTTTTAAAATGTCAAATTCACAATGGCTAATTTTTAAATACTAATTTTTAAGATTTAATAATATTTAATTTTTAAATTTGGTAAATGTCTTTTGTATTATATTTGAATGTTAACTGTACCAATAGTTTTTGGTAAATGCCCAATCCTCCGAGTCAAAAATCCTTTCTTCTCTCCAAATCTATCCCCCAGAATAGCCTATTAAAAAAAGGTACAGATCAGCCTAAAACTGAATCTAATTTGAAACACAAAGTAATGTTTCGGGTAGTTTCAACCCCATTCAGTAGTTAGATTTATATCAATTCCTTTCTGCAAAATATTTAGTTGTTAGATTTATATCAATTCCTTTCTACAAAATGTTATCATTCTCATCCTTAAGCATAACTATAAAATTGAAGCTAGCCCTTGCTTTTATACAATTGAAAAATATTTGTTATTTCCATCTCTAGTGGATATTCACTACACGGCTAACAACTTTTGTATTAACCAGCGTTTGAATATCTTGTAGGTTCCCTCTAGATTTCTCCACTCTACTGTCCATACTTACAAAACCATTCATGTTTTAATTGTTTAGAGGTTTCTTTTATAACTTCAATTTGTTATAGAATTAAAATGTATAATAACCCTGGATATGTTGGCTCTAACCGTTAGTTATAATCTGTAAAATTTGGACAACATTAGCAAGTACATTCAAAAACCCAAAAGGTTTCCTTCTTCGGATATTACTAATAGTGATACGGGAATAATCACGGATATGGACTTATGAGAGTGCATGTTGGGTTCGAGACTTGGTGTGTGCAATTGAAGTGCAAAAGGGACCTAAATGCACTAAAAATCAGCCAACATATTTCACTTGATGGGCACCTAAGTCTTTAAGAGGCCTTTTGGTCTTTTTTGCCTTTTATTTGTAATAGGATATAAATAGAACCAAGTAGGGTTTCTTTGATTAGTTTTTGATGATATTTTTGAGTCTTAAAAGACCAAAGAACACAATTCCTCTCTCCTTGAGGCACTAAAATCGAAACTAGGATACAACAATATGGTGGATTCTCTTTTGTTGTTGCTTGCTTGGAAACGTTAATGCTAGAGAGGTACAATCCGATCTTGTATCATGTAAGAGATAGGTTAATTATTGTGTGTAGTGTTAACGGTCCAAGAGCGTCCATTCTTGGGTTCTTAAGATTATACCTTTATGTGGTCTATTTATCTATCCCTTTACTTTATTGTAATCTTGTTTTGTTCCTTTTGTTTTAGTATAAGCCGTGTGGGTATTCTTGTTGTTGTTGTTCAACTTATTGTTGTTTACATCTTTTAATATTCTTGTTAGTTTGATGTTCGCTGAAAAATAGGTGTCGATATACCTCAATATAGTGTTGTTATTGTCCCATTCTTGTGTTGTTGTGGTTGGCCGAGACTAGGTCTCAAAAGGGGCTCTCAATTTTAGCCATTTTGTGGACAGTTTCGGGCTGATTTTGAATCTTTCATTGTTGTATTGTATCATTTGGTATCATAGCATGACTTGATCTTATTCCCACAAGATCAATCTTGGACTTGTTAGTGGAAAAAAAGTGTTCAAAACTAAAAATTTCAAAAAGGAGCAAATCTGTCCATTTTGTGTCTTGGCCGAAAATGTGTTCTTGTTGTGTCTTGGCCGAGATTTTTCTTGTTTTCTTGTCTATATCTTGGTGTATTTTGTTTTGTTTAGTTGTTTCTAAGTGTTGGTTTTCTTGTTCACTAGCACTTTGAGTTTATATCCAAAACTTGAGCTTGAACTTGTTGAAAGTTGTTGTTATGAACAAAGTGTGGGTCATGCCTTGTTATTGTTGTTATTAGCCGTGTGAACTTGTTGTTGTGGCTTTGGTTGGACGTTTTTGGTGTTTTTATTGGTCTTGAAAGGTTGTTGTAGTGTTCTTGAAGCTCATCACAACCTTCATCCCTTGTTAAAACCAAAAATACAACACGAAAGAAACTTGGCCATTTGTTGGTGGGTTTGTTGGTGGGTTGTTCTTAGAGATTGTTGTTGTTCTTGGTGAATGTTGTTATTGTTCTTGTGTTCTTTACCTCCTTCATAAATTATAAAACATAAAGTGAAGTGTTAGATCCTAAAAGTAAAGGAACAAGGTGTAAGACTTGTTGGTCTTGAAGACTTTACAACCACCAAAGACATATCAATCACTTCTCAATCGCTTTCCATGAAACAAGGGCCGATATTTTAAGGATAAAAGTCAAGTCTTGCTTTTTGAATTTGAAAGAGGATTTCAAGACTTGTTTTCCCTCCTTAACAAATTCCAAATTACAATTGGACCAAGACTTGAATTGGAAAATAAAATTTGATAACAACCGCAACCAATACGTGGATGCCACGTCATGTTTTAACTGTTCACCGATAATTTTTAATCTTAAAATTTTGATCTTCTAGTTTTAATTTGTTGTTCTTTAGTCTCGTTTGTTGATTCCTTTACTAACTTACAAGATAGCACTAGATTATAAGTTAGTTTTGAAACCGTTCTTCGTGTTAACTTTCCTTTGTGTGTCTTAATCCTTTGAGTTATTCTAATGTCCTTGTGTTTATTTCTTACTCTTTGGAGTCATTGTCAACATTGGATTCACCTCTCGGAGTACAAGTAATCTTACAATACTTGTGAGATTGAGTGTAAGGGATCTGAGAGACACGAAATAAAAGAGAGAGTGAGGATGTTTTGTTAACTAACGTGTTTTCTATTTTGTAAGTAACTTCTTTGCCACAATGGATACCATTTTATCCCACCTTGATGTTATTTCCCGAGAAATAGCTAAGGCAAATGTGGGTCTTCACAAATTGGGCTCGAATATGTCTACTATTCTTGAGAGGTTGGATCGAGTGGAGAGTCGAAGGAATTCTCGTGATTCTACTTCTGAAGCTTTACCTTAAACAATCAATCCTCCAAGACCACTACTAAATGACATAGACATAAGCCAAGCCACCAAATGTCCTCCAACCCGAGACCCATATAGGTCAATCCATCCTCCATTCGATCAAGTCCAACAAAAAAGACTTGGAAGCCAAATCCCTCCCGTCCAAGCTCTACAACCGAAGCTCTACTTTACCAAATCAATCCTCTCAACCGAAACTCTACTTCACCAAAGCCGATATGTCCATGTAGAGGAGAATAGTAGAAAGGAACATAACAGATATGGATTCTATGATGATGCTTGTATGATGGTAGGAGACTTGTTTCAGATGAGATTGGGGACACAACTCAAGATGGAGAGAAAGCCGAGATTTAAAATGAAGATGTTGGCCGAGACTTGTGTTAATATACTCTTAGGTTCCTCATGATTTTACGGGCTATTTTTGTGCCATCTCATGATTTTTGCGGACTATTTTTGTTCCATCTCATGTTTTACGGGTTGTTTTGAGTGGTTTATTTTGAAGTGGCTGATTGAAGGAGGTAAAGTCTTGAATTTGTGGTCAAATTTCTCTCAAAATGGAGAGGATGATACGGCAATAATCACGGATATGGACTTATGGGAGTGCATGTTGGGTCCGAGATTTGGTGTGTGCAATTGAAGTGCAAAAAGGGACCTAAATGCACTAAAAGTCAGCCAACATATTTCACTTGATGGGCACCTAAGTCTTTAAGGGGACTTTTGGTCTTTCTTGCCTTTTATTTGTAATAGGATATAAATAGAACCATGTAGGGTTTCTTTGATTAGTTTTTATGATATTTGTGAGTCTTGAAAGACCAAATAACACAAGTCCTCTCTCCTTGAGGCACCAAAATCAAAACTAGGATACAACAATAGGGTGGTTTCTCTTTGCTGTTGCTTACTTGGAAACGTTGATGCTATAGAGGTGCAATCCTATCTTGTGTCACGTAAGAGATAGGTTTATAGTTGTATGTAGTGTTAAGGGTCCAAGAGTGTCCATTCTTGGGTTATTAAGATTATACCTTCATGTGGTCTATTTATCTATCCCTTTATTTTATTGTAATTTTATTTTGTTCCTTTTATTTTAGTGTAAGACGTGTGGGTATTCTTGTTGTTGTTGTTTAACTTATTGTTGTTTCCATCTTGTAATCTTCTTGCTAGTTTGTTGTTCGCTGAAAAATAGGTGTCAATACACCTCAATATAGTGTTGTTATTGTGTCATTCTTGTGTTGTTGTAGTTGGCTGAGACTACGTCTCAAAAGGGGCTCTCGATTTTAGCCATTTTATAGATTGTTTCGGGCTGATTTTGAATCTTCCATTGTTGTATCATGTCAAATAGTGACCTCCATGTATATTGATGAGTGATCATAGAAGAATTTTTCTTGAAGTGTACTGTAATTATGTTCTATAATCTATTTACCATTACCTATAGTTTTGTCAATCCTACTCCACCTATAGTTTTGTCAATCCTACTCCAAACAGGCCTATTTTCCTATGTAAAAACATATTAGTTGACTTCACATTAGTTAGAGCCATAGAATCTATAAGTCATCAAAAATCTTTGATCTCAATATTTGTAATAGATTGCCCTTCAATCTAACCCCCTAGAATTTAAGGAATATAGAATCACTGTAGACACACTATGGATCACTCATAGTACTCAATATATTAGCCTAACACATCGACAGACACATCAACTGAGCACGATATTTCACTTTGGCACTTTAAGTGAATGGTGTTTATTTAAAGGAAAAATTACAGAAAGTAGCATACTTAAGACTATAATTACAATAAATAGCAACACTTTTTCAAAATTACAGTTCATAGCAAGAGTAACATTATTTTGCCTATAAATTTCAAACACGCGTGTTTTACTCCCTCTCTCCTATTTTTACTCCATTACTTTACCTTTTTCTTATTTTCACTTTATTACTTTACTCCCTCAAAAAAGACGTTTTACAGTGTAGTTTTCAACAACTAAAATTAAAATTAAATCAACTGAAGATTTTTATCTTCATGAGCTTCAAAAATTTTAAATAAATCATCAATGGTGTTACATGTGTTGAATCAAAAAATTATTTTTTTATATCAATTTCAGCAACTTAAAACGATTTAATGTTGTTTGATATTGTTTTTATGTCTTTAATCGTTGTTTCGTCAATTTTTTTCAGCAAATAATTTTTTGAATATTTGGTATATAAATTTAAAAAAATAAAGGCGATTGTATTATTTCATCAAATTAGTTGAAAATTGAACTGATCGAGTTATTGTTTGTCAAACTCGATTTTGATACGTTAAATAGTAATAAGTTTTTTTCGAAATTCATCGAATTGTTTAGTCGATTAATCTGTTTTATATTTTAAATTCTTTAGCAAAAGTTGTGATTATGCCACTGATAAGATATTGACTTAGAAATTCAAGTATGGCTAACTTTGTTATTCGAGGTTAATCAACGTGGTCAATAAAGTGTGAACAGTTGATTCCCAACTCTAGATATCTTCAAGCTTTGTTTTAGATAAAAGTGTTGAGTATTATTGAGTACATTGTTCACAACTTGACTTTATTATTATAAGATATGGATCAGCTTTTTGGTTTTTATCTTTTTTTTTTTTTACATTTACTACTCTTTTTTTTTCAATCACACTCTTAACAATTTTGTTTATTTCTCTCTTTTATTCCTCAATTTGCTCTCACAATCTTTTCCTTGCTTTGCTTTCTTGTTTACTTGAGCATATTTGTGTTTTTACATGTTGATTATGTTTGTATATTTATAGCTTTATTTTTATATCTTAATGTGTAAAGGTATATTACCAGTTTATTCGTTTACTTTAATTTATTTGTATATTTTCTATGAATTTGCGTATTTTAGAAATAAATTGTATATTATGTTAGCATTTGTATAATTAGAATTATGTTGTATATTTTGATTACAGTTTTGACTTAATGATTATATGTGTAATTAAAATTGTTGTATTTTTTAATTTATAACTTTTATAACATTTTTTATGTGAAAGGATTAGCAATGGGAATCATTCATATTCTTGTGAAGTACTCTGATAGATGAACAAATGAACAACATTATGAAGAATATATCACTGACGCTATGTTCTTGAGCACGAATGCATCCGGTAGAGCAGAGCAAACTCGTATACATAATGACATGGGTTTTAAGCTGTATTCATATCTTTGTTTGATAAATACATATACAGATTCCTATTTGTGTTAGCAATTACAATTAACTACTTAATTTTATTTGTATTTGCTAAATATGTGATCAATACATGCGGTTACCTATATGTATATGTTAAATACATATACAGTTTTCTATATGTATTTGTAATTTCTGTTTGAAATAGTACTGAAAAACTGAAAAGTACACATATTATACAATAATTGAAAACAAGATAAAATATGCAACATAAAACTAAAGTCAAAATCTTCCATTCAATTCAAAATAGTATGAATCTCCAAAATACAATAACATAACATAACTGACAAATACTATGTCACTACATCACCATCAATATAGAGATGAATTTTATCAAATTTAAAATACAATAAAATCATCGATGTTTCCTGTAGAAAATTTAAAATGGTTCTTGCTATCTAGGACCGCACAAGCATGTACAAATGGTATCTCGTCCAATTGAAATGCACGACAAAAATATTTTTTTTCTTGAGGCAAATAATAAAATGCTTCTCTTTGTCATATACTATATAGACATATTTTATGACTGGTACGTCCTAAAAATTTTTTAAAAAAATTAGTTAAAAAACTCAAATTCAGTTGGATATTAATATTTTTTGATTCTGCATAGGTATTTTTCAGTTCTACATATGTATTTATAGGTCTTTATATGTATTTTTCAACTATTTAATGTTTGTATAAGTATTTTATGCACAACTATACATATATCTTACATAATACATATGAAAATACATTTTTTACTAGAGTCAAATACATACATACATACATATATATATATATATATATATATATATATATATATGTATGTATGTATAAGTAATGATATACAGTAATTACAAATGTAATAAGATAATTAAATGTATTTTGGCATACCATCATACGTGTACACTTTGATTCGTTCTGTTGGAGTATTTCTTGAAATACAAATTCCAAAATAAAATACAATTATATTTATTAAACATACAAATACA
>NW_025888722.1:0-39611 GCF_002878395.1 Capsicum annuum | reverse complement strand
TGGCTTACTCCTATACTATAAATACATGTTATATCACGTTTTTACATATATTTGGATATATGTTTGAGATCAAGGGGATTATACAACTTCAAAATTAGGTTTTTATTATTTTAATTTAGTTCATTCATATTTTTAGTCGTTAATTACCAATTTGTGATTACGAATATGGCTATGCATGACTAAAAGCCCTTTTCTGGGGTTGAAGCCAAGAACATGAGTACTATAGTTCTGAATTGAATTCATTTAACTTTGCTTATCATTATTGGTTCATCTTTGATTTGACTATTTTAAGGATTCGCAACCCTTAGAATACATCAATTGTCTACTTTTGACCTCGGGAGAGGGGATTCGGAATAGAATATGGAGATGAACAAAGTATAGTTTCTATTCCTTTGTGATATAAGGAATTCAAATTAGTGTCTAGGACTGAGATGTACTTAGATACCTTATTTGATTCACACGTAGGATGATAGCTTAATACATTTAAGTGGACTATTACATCCCCACTCAATGATGTAGTTGTAAGGTTTAACTTAGGTAAAGGATTAGAGGTTGGGAGACCATAATCATGCAATTAACCCTACGAATCAACAACCAAGATAAGAAAGTTACCGAATGAAATTCAACAACACAGTATGATTACTCAAAGTTCTTTAACCCTGGGTTTTCTCCTATTAAGTGTTTCAAGACCTTTATTTATGCATTGTTTACCTTTCTACAATTTATAACTTCCAAACTCTCTTTTTGGTTACATTTGCATCAAATAAATCTAAATTGTGAACTAAAATAAAGTTGTTGTTGAATCAAGTCTCTGTTGGATCGATACTTGGCTTCTTAAAGGCCACTTTACTACTTGATAAGACCACGTACACTTGCATGTATTCTTGGGTCCTATCAAGTTTTTGGCGTCATTGTCGGGGACTTGAAATTTGGTAATTGTTTATTTTAGTTTTACTTTTAGATTTATTTTGTTTTTTTACACTTGGTATTGGATTTGTGACTGCAAAAAATAGGTTTAAAGGTTAGGAAGCTGGCAAGGGATAGGGATTTGATTGAACCAAGCCTCGAACCCGAATAATACTTTCATCAATGAAGGAGAGACACAATCTGTCTCCCCTAATTTCCACAAATAGAAGAAGATCAAGTAGTTCCTGCTCCAATAGTTGAGGAACAAGCAGCCCATAGGACAGTGGGGGAAGTGGCAGTCGTATTTCCGATAGATTTGACTTCCCCAATTCAAAGACCGACTGTTGGGGGGAATTTTGAGTTAAAGCACAACATAGTGCAGCTTCTCATCAGTAGTGGATAATTTTCAGGGCTTTCAAACGAGGATCCACAAGTCCACTTGTAGACTTTCATTAGGCTTACTGACACATTCATTCTGACTGGGGTGATTATAGATTTTGTGAAATTGATACTTTTTCTCCATTCACTGTTGGGGAAGCTAAAAGGAGGTTGTATGCGGAGCCAGGCAATTCAATTACATCATGGGATGACTTATCCAGAAAGTTCCTCATCAGATTATTTTTATCTGCAAAGACTATAAGGCTTCGAAGTAAGATAGTGAACTTCAAATAGAAGCCATATGAAAATCTCTATCATGCTTGGGAATGCTTCAAGGCTCTTCTTAGGGACTGTCAACACCATCAACAGTCCAATGAGGTACTTGCTCATACTTTTGTAGAAGCACTTGATCACAATACAAAGATTTTGCTAGATTCAGCCGCAGGTGGTCAAGCACTGGAATTGACTTATGATGAGCTGTACACATTGTTGAATCCTATAGCACAAGGAAATCCTGAATGGCATTCAAATTTTAGAAGTGTGACAAAAAGAATTTTGGCTGTATTGTAGGTAGACCAGTTTATTACCTTATCAGCTCAGGTTACAACATTGTAAAATATGATAAACACTCAGTTTAGCAGCCTGAAATTAAAAACTCCACAACCTGTATCCATAGTCAATAACATCAAACAAGCTGCAGGTTAGTGTGAAGTGTGCGGTAATAATGGTAACTTAGCGGCTATGTGTGCTTCAAATTCAGAATCAATAATGTTTGTGGGTAATTCTCAAAGGCCAAATTATGGTAATGCCTACAACATGAAGTGGCAGACTCAGCCTTGGAACACACAACAACAACAAATTCAGCAATCATAGGTACAAGGGAATCAATCAACTAGCAACATGGAAGAGATGTTGAAGCATATTTTAGCTAATCAAGCACAGTTGACTACAGACATGAAAAATTCTCAAGCTACTTAGAGAAGTTTAGAGTTACAAATTGGGCAGTTGCAGTAAGCATTAAATACTAGGCCACAAGGTAGTTTGCTAATAGATATAGAAAATCCAAAGCAGGTTATGAAAATCACCTGAAAGAATGGTAAAGAGCTTCAAAGTGAACCTCCAAAGGTAACTAAGGAGGTAGATACTGATGTGGTAACTAAATAGGTAAATGAAGAAGTTGCTAAAAAATCAAGGAACTATGAGTGCTTGAAAAAAAAAGTTGTTGTAGAAGAAGTGAAGAAGACATCGCCACTACCCTTCCCTCAGAGGAAAATTAAAGAAAAAGAAGATGCAATGTTTAAGAAGTTCTTTGATACATTCAAAGAGCTTCACATTAACTTACCTTTGTTACATATTTTATAGGGTATGCCCAAGTATGCAAAGTACTTATGGCATGTGGTTTCTAATTTGGTTAAATTGAAGGATGTGAGGGAAATAACACTCACTGAAGAGTGTAGCACTGTAATGACATAGAAAATTCCCAAGAAATTAAGAGATCTAGGGAAATTTACTTTCCCTATCCAAACTAGGGTAAAGTGTTCTATGCATTGAGTGAATTAGGGGCTAGAATAAATCTGATACCCCTATCTTTATTTGATACATTGGGCTTGGGAAAGCCTAAATCGACCAAGGTGGTTTTGCAGCTAGCAAAAGGATCTATGAAATATCCAAAAGGAATAATAAAGGTTTTCCTCATTAAGGTTGGTAAATTTATTATTCTTGCTGACTTATTATTCTTGATTTTGATGTAGATGAGCAGGTACCAAATATCTTGGGGTGTCCATTCTTAGCATTTAGAGGAGCATTGATTGATATTAGAGAAGGCACGCTCAAAAAGAGGGTAGAGAATGAAGGGGTGGTATTTGATGTTTACAAAGCACCCACAATAACATCCCACAATAAATATTTATGTATGATTAATGTTATTGAAGGGGAAAAATGTGAGGTGGTTAGTCCACCAAAGACCTCTTTGGACTACCTGATTGAGTAGCCTAAGATTCTACCACCTAAGCCTAATTTGATGCTAATTGATGAGCCTGAAAAGGCTAAAGTTGATGAATCTGCTTCTCTTGAAAAATCACACCCAAGAGGGGTGAAGAGAATAAGAATATGTAGACCAAGCGTGAGAAAGAGAAGAAAAAAAAATGACCAAGTCATTAGTGGGGTTGTGCTGCGACACTAAATTAGGTGCTGCTTGGGAAGGAACACAAGTTAAGTAGGTATGATTTATTGTCAGTTTTAGTTTTTATTTCACGTAATTTTTATTTTTGATTGAGTCACGGGTTTATGAGAACTCTGAGTACCAAAACCTGAGCTAAAAAGTATGGCAAAAGCTGAGTGTGGGGTCCCACGAATCTTATAAATGCAAAAAGATGTGACTAGCTAGGCCTAGAAGCCTCAGAGGATATTTCTATCTCTTACTTTTAAGTTCACTTTGGGAACAAAGTAGATTTTTAAGTGTGAGGTGGGGAAATTCCTAATTTTTGGCTCAATCTAAAAAAAATTAGGATAGGAATAAGTTATATACTTGACTTGGTGCTATTTTTTATTACATGGTGCAAGTGTTTTGTTTGGTAAAAGAATGTGGAATAAGTGAATTGCTACTTTTGAGACTCTTAGGATCATTTTTGGGACTTTTGTACTCTTTGGCTTAAATTTGAATTTATGCTATTGTTTGCTTGGGAGTTTATGGTGATCCTATTGAGTTGAGCATGTGCCATATGCGTGTGAAATTTTTGTATATTGCTTGTTGCATGTGATGTGTAGTACTTTTCCAGTGTGTGTATCAAGCAAAATAAAAAGTGTGGGTTTAGGAGATAATTTAGGCATTTCTTTGATAGCCTTGTTTTATACCTTCTATTTGTCCTACCCTTTGTGCATCATCCTAGTTAATAACCATTGAGCTTTTATCCTTTTCTTTGGTAGCCACATATGTAGCCTAATCTCCTTCTTTGATAGATCATAATTTGATCCAAAAAGCTTCTAAGTGCTTTAATGAAAAATTGATTTAGTAAGGAGTTTGAGAAATTGAAGAAGAAAAAGGTGAAATTGATACCCCCAAGGTAATAGTTATTGGTTCTTATATTTGATATATGGTGATTGGGAGTGATATAAATTGTGTTAGAAATATTTCCATGATTGTAGAAAATGAGAAAAATTGAATCTTAAAGGAATAAAAAATACACCCACCATGTGTTTGGGAAAGTGCTTAAAAGAGATGGGGAAAAATAAAAGATATGGGTGGATGAAAAAATGTAATTTGGTTGTTGGAGATTTGTTTTAAATGTATAATGTAGTGTATTAAAGGTATTAGAGAGATTAGTCACTATTCCCAAATAGTTTCCACCCATCCATGAGCCTACATTATAACCCAGAAAAGACCTATTTGATCCAATACTTGACATTCTAATATTAGTGGAGCACTATACTAAGGGCAAGATTATGGTTCATTGTGTGTAACTTGTGAATTCCTTGTGAGAGTAAGTGTAATTTGATTATTATACCCAGTATGTTATAAATTTCTAAATTGTGAGTAATTATAGGTAGCTCTCTTGTTGTGAGAGGCACATGTTTGATGAGTACGGGTGATTTGTATGACGTCCTTTATTGAATTATAAGCATAGGTTTTCTAAATAGGTGAGTCAATTATTGAGGCTAGGATATTTTGGAGTAATGTTCATAAGCTTTAAATTGTGTTTGTAACATTCTTAGTGTAGAAACTTGCATTCGTGTAGTCATTGTAGTACTAGCTTGAGTGTCTTGCATGTAGTAGAAGTGTAGAGTATCCATCTCATGATGATTATATTAAGGAGTATTTCGAGGATGAACAAGGCTTTAAGTGTTGTGTGGTGATGTTGGGTGCATTTATGTGTTCTAGTGTCACTATTCTAGCCTATTTAACCTTGTTTTGAGGATGATTCGTGTTCTATTTTGGTTGATAATGATATGAATGCTCATATTAAATCATGTGTTTATAATGTTCAATGTCAATTCTAAACATCTTTGTCCCTAAGAGATTCATTTAGAGTTCAATTGTGGAAACTAGCGTTACTAGCTTGAGCAAGGTGCTTGTCTAGTTGATCCCGGTGGATTCTATTGTGTTTAATGTGTTCCTTATGGTTTAAATGTGTAATTATGAGTGTAATAACTTGTTTTTTGTGAGAAAAGTTCAATTTGAATGAGTATACAGCTGGAACAATAAGTGAAGGATCAATGTGAACTCGCTTAGCGTAGCTCTTGTTTTAATTCGTCGTTATGGATGTAGTGTTGTGTAAATTGCAAATTTGTGGTGTGTTATTGGGTAGGATTCTTTTGGATCTGAATATGATGATATTTTTATGTTAAAAAGGCTTGAAATCTATGGGAAAGACACCACAAGACAAGGGACTAAGATTGGAGGGCCAATACTTAACCAAAATTTGGAGAACAACTTCCAGAGGCTCAAGGCGATATAGAGGCGTCGCCCCACCTAAAGCAGGGAAATGGGCAGGGCATAGCCTTTCCTTGAGTGGTGCTCTATCTAAGGTTCAGCCTCACTTGGAGCAGGGCTATAGCCAGGGCGGTGCCCTCTCTACTCCAGGGCTCAATAACTGAATGTTTCAAACTCCAACACGGACTTGGCTTACTCCTATACTATAAATACATGTTATATCACGTTTTTACATATATTTTGACATATTTTGGAGATCAAGGGGCTGCTAAAACTTCATAATTAGGTTTTTATTATTGTAATTTAGTTTATTCAGGTTTTTAGTCGTTAATTATCAATTTGTGATTATGATTATGACTATGCGTGCCTAAAAGCCCTTTTTTGGGGTTGAAGCGAAGAACATAAGTAATATAGTTTTGAATTGAATTTTTTTAACTTTTCTTATCATTATTGGTTGTGTGTTCATCTTTGATTTAACTATGTTAAGGATTCTCAACCCTTAGAATACATCAATTGTCTACCTTTTGACCAGGGGAGGGGGGATAAGGGATAGAATATGGAGATGAACAAAGTATGGTTTGTATTCCTTTATGAAATAAGGAATTTGAATTATTGTCTAGGACAGGGATGTACTTAGATACCTTACTTGATTCACATGTAAGAATATATCTTAATACACTTAAGTGGACTATTACATCCCCTCTTAACGATATAGTTGTAAGGTTCAATTTAGGTAAAGAATTAGAGGTCGGGAGACCATGATCATGCAATTAACCCTACAAATCAAAAACCAAGATAAGCAAGTTAACGAATGAAATTCAACAACATAATATGATTGCTCAAAGTGTTTTAAACCTGGGTTTTCTCCTATTGATTTTTTCAAGATCTTTATTTACTCATTGTTTACTTTTCTACAATTTACAACTTCCAAACTCTCTTTTTGATTACATTTGCATCAACTGAATCTAAATTGTGAATTAAAATATAATTGTTGTTGAATCAAGTCTCTGTAGGGTCGATACTTGGCTTTTTGAAGGCCACTTTAGTACTTAATAAGACTACGTACATTTGCGTGTGCACTTGGGAGCTTTCACCCCAACCCTATTTTGTGAAAGTGGTTTTGAGTATGAGTATAATTGCATTGAACTACTTTTGGAATAATTGCATGATTTAAAGAGGTTATTGAAAGATGATGGTTTGATTTAATGAATAAAGGAAGTTTTTTCCCAAGTTAATGGAATTGAAATGGCATGGTAATGTTACCTTGCAAGTGTAGTTTGTATGACGATACCTACAGTGTATACCTTAAGGTGTGTTGTGTTTTAAGGAATGGAAATGTGTGAAAAGTATTTTAATTAGGCTTAAAATAGGGATGTGTAGCTTCCATGTAAGTAGAGGTACTAGGGACTACATACCGCAGACGCCGGCGTGTGGAGCTAAATGATCGGGTGGTTCAAGTCCCTCTTATTATATGATTGGGTGGTTTGAGTCCCCCATGTTAAGAAATTAGGTGCTTAAGTCACCTCTGATATATATCGGGAGGTTTAATACCCTCATTATGCATATGTACATATGATTATCCTCTGGTTTGTGGGGCTACACGCTCTGAGGCTCTTTCAGTTGGGGGAGAGCTGGGATCATATAGCCTGTGGGTGCCTTATCAAGACAGTTATGCTATATAGCCCAGGTTAAGATTTTTAATATTCATGCTGAGCCTTGTTCCCTGTACTAGCATTTTATAAAAGTATATATATATGCATAAATATATGTGAACATGTACATTGAGCTAAACTGGATTTTGAATTGTCATTACTTATCCTTATCCCTGAGTAACATACTAGTTCTCAACCCACTAACCATTTTCGGATGCTGTGTCCCCATGCAATACAGGGTTCGAAGGCAATCCTACTTTTCATGCACAGTGTTAGGCGAATCAGCTCAGTTTGTTGGTTGTCTACAGTGAAGTGGTGAGCTTTCATTCTCCAAAAGACTTGATTATTCCATCGATTTCCTTTCATAAATTAGAATTAAAAACCCACATAACATTATCATTGTCATTATTATAGTCAGAATAGGGGGCATGTCCCGACGTAGGTTCCTTTCATGGTATAGAGGCTTTGTGGATTTCTGTGGAAGGATTTTGGATGTTGACATTCATAGACTTTTGAGCCATTATTCACTCTATCTTATTATATGTTCAGAATTCATCCATTGCTAGGTATGTTATTGTTGTGGTCTATCACACAAGCACGTGCACGCGATCGTACAAGTAATATAGTGACTCAGAGAGTGGGATATCGTACCCACGAGAACTACTTAACTAGCAATTCTACTAACTTGAGTTTTGACAATAATGTATTAAGTGCTTCAGAGTTTCAAGAAGATAGTGAAGATTTAATGGATAATTTAATTAATAAAGAAATGACAATGTGTTACAATAGCAATGTAAGCAAAGTTGTAAATAACATGAATGAGAATTCCAGGAATGAGATACTTTGGACAATCTTACAAATCTCTATTTTTACCGTGATTTTGTCGATTATGGGGCTATTGATTCGCAAGTCTTAGAGTATGATCATGGTCTCTTGATCCTCTAATCTTCTACCTAAATGAACATTACAACAACATTATTGAGCAGGGATGCAATAATCCATTTTAATGAATTAAGATATCATCCTGCAAGTGAACCAAACAAGGCTTCTAGGTATATCTCTATCCTAGATGCTAATTCAAATCCTTTATTTTATAAAAGAATAAGAACCTAGATCCTTAAAATCTTCTATCTATCCTATTGATTCTCCTCTCAGATTCACAAAGGAATATAGGTGTATTTTAATGGTAACCATTCATCAAAATAGTAAGTACAAGAGAATAAAAATAACCCATATGATAATTCAACAATAAACCACTCTAAGAATATCAAAGTGTAATCATGTTTTCGGTGTCAACCCCAGAAAAGGGGTGTTTAGCCACTCATGTTCGAATTCAACATCAAAAATAAATAAATAATCATACCAAAAGTTAATGTTGAAAGAATTAATTCCAAGAACCCTAAAAGATATATTGTAAGTGTTTTTAGCCTTTGTTGTATGTATGCAAAAGTCCCCTCAATTGTGTTGAAGTGTTCCTTTTGTAGTAGGAAAAGTTTGTCCCAATAAATAACCACCACCACATCGGAGAGCTCAATGTGGGGAATAGAGTTTGTGCTGCAACAGTCATAGCAGGGACCAGGGTCCGCATCATGAGGCTATCATAGACCCTCATTAGAATTCATCTTGGAAATTAATCTTGCCTCTACGATGTTGAGTTATCGAGGAGGTTCACTAGAATTTTCCATCGACACCAAAATCATTTGGGGCGATGTGGAGCTCAACGCGGGGACTAGCTTCCTTGTAGTACATCTCACTATTTCTTTCCTTTCCATCTCATTGCTTCTTTCCTTGTTCCCGTCTTTAAATTTATACACTCCTAGCTCAATCCAAGTATCCTCATGTCCAAAAAATGATTCCCAAAGCTTCAATCTTCATTAGCTTCCCATAAATGCATCCAATTACGTGCAATTTCATCATAATTCAACCATGCATCAACTTATTATGTCTATTAGCTAACAATGAAATTATAACTCAAACACAATAAGAATAACACATTTTATCTCATAGAATAATTCCTACTAAATATTGGTGCTTGGACATATAAATATGGCCAAGATCACCACCCCACACTTAGAATCTTGTTCGTCTTATAACAAATTCATTCGAACACTACCTATTTAAGCTTAACACCACAACCTAAGAAAAATACTTATGTTGGCCACGCATAAGCCAAATATGACTTTTAGCCAAAACATGTTAATTCAATTTTGTAAACATGGGATTATTCTTTTCAAACGTCCTTACCTCAAAAGCGAACTTCTAATTTTTTGACAAACTTAATCAAGTTACTCAATCAATAGCACTATAATTCACCTAACTATCATCCACATGCACCCTTTTAACAAGAAATTTCTCATATTCTCTCCACAATATTGTAATATATATGACAGAATGGGTATATCAAAAACTAATTCGCTCACTCTCAAAAAAGAATTCATACATGATAGACAATAAACCATAATCTTGCCCTTAGTGTACTACTCCACTAATAGTCAAATGTTATGATTAAGGATCAACTAGGTCTTTCGTGGTTATAATGTAAGCTAACAGACGGGTAGGAACTATTTGGTAAAATAGTGGCTAATCTCCCTAAATCACTTTATTACATCACATAAACATTCAAAACATCAAATTAACGACCAAATTCTTTCCCTCGTTACCTTTACTTCTTCTTTTGCCTTAGCCTTATCTTTTTAAGCTTATAACGCACACTATGGTGGGAGTATCATCCATTTACCTTTTTTGTCAAATTTTTATTTTTTTATTTTCTTTTATTTCCCACTCTCAACCACCATAGCTATCAATTTCTTATCCCACTAGCAATTACCTAAGGGCTTCTATTTCACAATAATCCTAATTTGAATTTCTACTCCTTAACTCTAATAAATTTTGACTAAAGTTCTTAGAAATTTTGGATTGAATTATGATTAAAGAATAAAAGGGGTATAGGATACTTATCAGACTACCAAAAAAAATAAGTTATAGGATCAACGAAGCTAACTAAGAATGTGCACAAGGGTAAGTAAACGAGGTCTAAGAATATGGCTATTAACAAAAATGCCTACATCATTTCCTAAACCCAACATCCTTTGTTTCACTTCGTAAACACACCGGGCAAGTTCTAGACATTGTTATGCATGTAGAATAACTAGAAAACCTCTCTCACTCTTGTTGCATGCTAGATTCAAGTCGGATCCCTATGGATTCCAATCAATCACTTATCAAGTTTAGAATTAAGCCAACAAACTGAAAATTACACCCATTGAGATTAGGTGTCTAAAACTAGCTCCCTTTTTATTTATAACATGCTTCTATTTTAAAACAAGTATTTTCTAAGTCAAGAAACCATATGGCCCAACACAAGTATCTCTCTTTAATGTTCTGGTTGGATTTTTTTTGCTTCTTTATTTTCTATGACTAACTCTCCTTAAGACGATCGTCATCCATCCATCATAGGGAAAGGCACCTAACTATGATGACTTATTAAAAATTGCCTTAAGGGCATAAACAAAAATTTTACTCTTAATTTTAAACAAAAAAGTAACTACTACACAACATAACTAATAAAAAAAATACCACTAAGCAAATATCATCAATACTAACTATTACAGACCGAATAGTTAGAATGAATGTCTGATGAGTGGTGATTTTACCACCTATTTGCACTCAAAATTTGTGCACATTACCTTGTTTTTAATCAATAAACAGGAAATAATTATGATTAAATTCTCTAATATCCACTCTTTATAGGAATAGACTTGAGGAGATAGAAAGATATGGATTGGAGCCTGAAATGATCAAAAAGCGAGCAAGAAAGTGCAGCTGAAGACCTGGAGCAGAAGGGCCTTAGTTACCGAGGTCGATTTCTTCTGACCGGGATCGTAGAAATTAATCAAGGTTAATCAACCATGGTTGTATAAGTCTATCTCGGTCGTAGGGGCTGCGGTCACAGCCAAGCTGGTGCGATTATGACTTAGTAGAAGAAATCAACCCAAGGGAAAAATTGAAATGCACGTGGTTGATCCCAATTTCTACAGAAAGACTCAAATGCTAGCATTATGAATCATATTTCATATTCCCCAATTTTTGGATTTATCTCTTGAATTCATAGCCTCTAATTTTTTGGAGAAGAAAATATTGTATAATTTTTAGGTGAAGTATACATTAGAGACTTTCTAAGTGAAAGATTTGCTCACTTCCATTATTGATTTGTGTGCGTGCCAAATTTGAAGTAACATTCACTTAAGCTTCAATAAATCACTTCAATGGAGATCATGGATATATATATACTTATTTAGCTTATGTGTAGCTAGATCTCCCTCTTGGGGTTATTGGTGAAAAGGGGTTAAAGTGTGTGTGGGTTGTTATTGATTATCTTCTATTTAGTAGTTTTTTCTATACTAACTTGGTTGGGGTTTGATAGGTGAAAGCCCCAAATACCCACATGGGTATGATGATCAAAAGCTCCATGCTCTAGAAAGCCTAGAGCCATCTTTGATAAAAGAGTTTTGGGTGAAGTTTAGGAATCCATATCATCCTTGAAAGAGGGACGTGGAGACCAAAGCAATGATAGACAATTGTGTGTGTAGTTTGCTAAATTTTCACTATCTTAGAAATAAGGATGAATATGAGATTGACTATGCCATAGGTATCATCCTAGAAATAGGGATGCCTAGATTGAAGTTATGGTTACCAATTATCGAACATACCTATTAGGTACTCGAAAGAATCAACAGGTGAAAGTTTGGTATTTTGTTAAAAGACTAGCATCAAAATCTATAATCAAACCTACCATGTTTGACTTACTAAATTGATGTTGATTGCTAACACCCACACATCACTCCCTTAGTAATGCATCACCCCAAGATTCATGCATACCTATTAAAACTCTAACTATTCATAGCCATAAATTTATACTTGAAAACCCCAAAAAGAAACATTAGTATAGATATCTATCTCCCCATTTTTACTTTCTTGTAACATTGGTTTGGATTTAACTTATATCTATTATTTCAAAGTAACTTGATTACCATTCATGTTATTCCTCGTGGATTCGAACCTGACGCCAAAGTTGGGTAGATATATTGACGACGACTGTCTTGCACTTAAATTAACGTGTAAGTTGAACGTTATCAAAAATGGCACTGTTATTGGGGAACAATTTGGCATATTAAGTTAGTTTGAAACTTTAGTTACTTACTTGAATTCAAGCTTGTATATATTTTTTTGTGATTTTCTTTGTAGGTAGATTTTATTTTATTTTTACTTTTGTCTATGGCATCTTCTTAAAAATATGATATTGTTAGTTGGAAATCCTATCGTGATAACCTATGTCCAATCTATGAAGGACCATATTTTAGAAAAGATTGTAACCATACTCCCCAAAAAAAAATGAACCCTTCATCTAAATCCTATAGGTAGTATAGGTGCTCATTATGTAGTGGTCGAGATCAATATTGGGATAATTGTCCAAATTTCCCCTCCGCCTATTATACTAACTAAATTTCTAGGTCTTCTTATGGTAATGATAGGTCTTATGATCAGACGAAGGAGGAGCAACAAACTGGAACCATTGGTCTTGGAGCAATGCTTCAAACCTTTTTGGATCGAGTAACTATAACTGGGGATAATGTGCAAGACTTGCATCAATCCTATGGGGTGTTTGAAAGGGAAAATATCAAGGAAAAGGAATTGGACAAGGATATAATTCTTGGAACCCTCACAACCATGCCCATTTCCCAAGAGGAGGTTTGTTGAGAAGAAAAACCAAGCTGTGATGATGGGCTTGGTAGCAAAGACCTCGGTGACTTCCCAACCATCCAAACATATGAGGAAGAAGAAACCAAAATAAAAGAAATGATACTAGATTCAAAAGAAGAATCCATGGAAATCTTTTATGATAACTCTAGCTCATTTCGGGGTAAAAATGCTTTGGAGAAGGCTAAAATTAGGGGTTGGACCTCGTTCAAACCACTTTTCAACATATTGATTAGAGGGTGTAATAAAGATCCATCCTTCTGAACAAATGGTGAATTTTGGGAAGACGGAGTCCAACTCACATATTTTGAAGGTTGACATTCAAGAGGAGCACATGAAACCTTATCCATCAATTGCCAAGATGCTTATGTTCCGAAGTACAAGGAATAGCCTATTGATGTGCTCACTTTTACCCAAGGATCCAAACCAAAAGTTTGACATAAAGTTGGTTAAAAGGTTCAAATTTTCAAAATGGCGAGATCGAAGCTTGCTTGCCATTTCATCACCTCTGCTAAGCCTCATCTAGGAAGATTCAAATCTTCTATCCCTCTGCCACTCATTGCATATTGAATAAAAGCTCGGATGAAGATTCAAATCTTCTAAGTGGAAACACAAAAAGAGTAATGAGGGTGTTGTGCTACGATGTTAAACTAAGAACTTGATGGTAGGCACCCCATCATGCCACAAAAAGTGGCACATATCCTTTTTAATTCATGCATAGTAGAGTAGATTTTTTGTTTTATTTATGCATGCAAAATCCATGAAATGTTGGTGTAAAGAGGAATTTTGATTGAATTATAAAAAGAAACGTGTGAAATTGGCAAGTTGGAGTGAACAAAAAGTGCAGGAAATTGGGTTGTTTGGTTTCAGTTAAGGCGACTACAGTTCATGCCACCACAATCATGGAGGCTGCATGACCATGACCGCATAACTAGGACTGCGATCACGGTCAAATTAGTTTAAATGACCATCCGAATGCCCATTTTTCCCATGCTCTTCTCTTAATTTCTCTCAAAATTGTCTCCATTTTTTGGCATTACATTGCCTAACCAAGTGTCATTTCATTACATTTTCATCATAAAACTTGGTATGTTGTCTCTATTCCTTTGTTCTTAATGTGATTACATGCTTAGAACTTAAAGTTTAGGGAAAGGCCTACAATATCTTTTCAATACTAAATGTATGCTTGTTTGAAATTATGGCTGTGGTTAGCTGTTGTAATTGTTGTACATATTGATGGGGAAGTCTTAAGTACCCAGATTTAAGCCTTAAACGGTTGAAAAGAACTTGTACACCATGTGATCTATTCAATGCCCCTAAGAATTCCATGTTAAATTTTTTTAGGTTGGGGTTATAATCATGAAGTCTAGGCTTGAGTTCCTTCATCATAATATTTAGGTGCCTAGTTGGATACAAATTTAGAGATAAAATTGTGGTTTTGGTGAAAAGTGCAGAATTGTCAAGTATGATCTCAGGTACCGTGATTGCGATCTCGATAATCATGATCACGGCAATGCAATCGCAGCCACTGACCTAGGATCGTGGTCTCAATGACCGCGATCACCGCACTATAGTTGTGGCTACTGACCCGTGATCGCCATACCTGAGGGTCATGTCTACATAAACCAAAATTTATGCACAGCTATTTCCTCCCCCAGAACCTTCTAACACACTACCATATGAGCCTATTTAATTAATCTATCATATTTTAAAGTGTGATTTTGATGGTCTAGAATGTATTATTTACAGGTACTAATCCACCTCAGAGATGGAAGAATTTGACTACAACAGATTTATGATCCCGCAATTCCAGAACTACTCAATACAGATTTGCACAGAATTAAGTTGCTCCCTAAAAGGGTATCAGCTTAGATAAAGTAGAGGAAAATTTCCTAAGTTTTCATGCAAGACTTGAGAAAACCAGGTGGATGTGTTTTCCCTGTACCCCTGTGTTGCTAATGATCACTGGGTACATGAATTCTATATTAACCTAAGCGTAACTTCTTTCACAAACTCAGTAATGACTATTAGGGAAAGGCAATTGAACTTCGGGATAGAGCAGATCATTGAAGTATATAGGCTCTCAAATGCTGACATGGAGTAGTTTTATGCAAAAGCATGTGCACCAGGGACCTAGATGGCAAATATATTATGTACTGGCAAAGAGGTTCCTTGGGCTACCACTAAGAGAGAAATTATGATGAATGATTTCACAGCTGAGGCTAGGCTTTGGCTGAATATCGTTTTTAGCTGAGTATTATTGTGCACTTACATGACCATTGTCACAGACATGCAATCTCAAATAGTGGCATATCTTCTCTCTGGTATCTCCCTGAAAGTGGGCAAGATTGTGCATTCAATATGGAGGTACTTCAGAAATCATGGAGGTACACATCTTCTCCTTTCTTCCCTTATCACAGAGCTATGCAGGAGAGCACAGGTGGAGGAGTATGCTACAGATACCTGGGTGTCCCCAGGCCCCCGGTCAAAGCAAAAGAGAAAGAATGACTTGAGCAAATCAGTCTAAGTGGATATAGACTCCTGTAGACCCTCATCAGCCATAGCCTTCAATGACATCTCTAGTCAGATGTAGGTGGTAAGAGAACTATTGTTAAGACTGAATCAAGGACAGGAAGAGTCCTCCTCCACTCACCACTCGTACATAGCTCAGTCAGACTATGAGAACTACATAGAGGAGCAAAAGAAGAAGGAAGACACTATTGCCTAATTAGAGAGATCTTATTTAGCCTTAACTGCATCACACAGGAACCTCAGGGGTTCATATAAGAAAATGGTAAAGTGAGAGAAGAAGCGAGATAAATTCTTCAAGAAGCTGTGGAAAAGGGTGAAGGGCATCTTCAAGGTGCTTAAGCCCAACCATTGACTACGTTCACCTAGGATGGATAGTGATGCTGAGGCCCCTGCTGATTGATCTGTTGATGATATTGAGGGTGATGGTACAGAGTCAGCGGGAGTAGATAGCTCTTAAGGCATATTCAAGGAGACCCCCTTGCTTGCACATATAGTGAGGACATTGCATTCTCTTTGTTGGGGGTGCCCCCGAATTTGTACTGTTTTGGTGTTGTGTGCCGACTATTTCTATTAATGATATTTTGGGATGATATTTTGGATACTATTTTTATTTTGTTTTAAAATGCTATAGTTTAGGTAACCGGTTGGTGCCCACATTTTATGGATTAGCATGTTTTTCTTCTAGTATTAGTTTTTCTCTTTTCTCTTTAGCTTATATTTTGATTTTGATGATGCATGATAAGCTTTTCCCTATGATGGATTGAGTGACGATATTCTTAAGGGTAAAGTGTCGTGTTTGGATTTTGAGGCATAGGTACATGGGAATTTTGAGTACCCATAGAATAAATGTCATGAATACAAGGGAAGACTGAGTACCTGTAGCAATGTAAAGTGCAAATTTGGAATCACATTCTACGCCATTGGTGAAGATTGTGTATCCATATGGTTATTGTGCCTATTTTGAGCCAAAATGTGAGGCTGGGGCTTTGATTGTTGGCATAATTTAGCAAATTGTGTGTGGTACTAATGTAAAATGAACAACCCTCTCCGTCCAAAAAATTTCAAAACAAAACCAAGGGCATGGACATGAGCAACTTTGTAACAAAACTTTTTCTCTTTTTGTGGATCCGTAAATTTTTTACTTGTGAATAAAATTAGATACTCCAAAATTATCTCTTGTTGGAGGGACACTTGAGCTCCCTTGGCAAATTTTGCATGCCATGTGTGGTGAGATCTTTGCATTTATCTCTTGTATACTTGTGTTATCTAGAACTTTCCCCATTAGGCTTTCAAAGCTAATTTTGATTGTATTTGGTTGTAGAAATGATCTTAGCCCATTTTTGTGATTTTAGAATCCACTTTATCCTAAAAAGCCTATCCGTGCATAATTGTAATCCCTAGAGACCCACTTTGATACTTTCGACCTTTTTGTGGGCAATCTTATTACAAACCATGAACCATACTTTTTATCCCTCTTTTGAACCATACCCTCCTTTAACTTAAAGATGCAACTTGAGGCTAAAAACTTAAGTTGGGAGTAGTGAAAGTTGATGGAAGGAAGTTTTGGGCCACTATGTGTTAGTAAAATGCCAAATGTGCCTAAGTTTTGAAAATAAAGGAATAAAAAAAGGGGGGATCCAATAAAGGAAAGAATTTCATAAAAAGTGCAAGAAAAAGAAATATAAAGAAAATTACCGAACAAAGAAAGCGAAATATAGGCACATAAAAAGAGAGAAAACAAAAGTGAGTGGCCCATAGTCAATAAGGAGGATTTAAAAGTGTGATGTAGATGTTCAAAGAAGGGTGTAGCTATGTTGTTCTCAAATGGTATCCTACCCTAACCCAAACCTACTTTACAAGCTTAGAAAGCCCTTCGAGATCTCAAACCATTTAGTTTTGTTGTAGTGGTGATTGAAAATAGGGGCAAGCTTATGGTATGACACTTGTTGCATAGAGATTTCTTTTGTGGGAGGGGGAGAGATTTTGTACTTATAATTCCTTGTTGCATATTTGGTAGTTTGGTGCGTGGAATTCTCTTTCGTGTGAGATAGGCATGTGAACAAGTTGAAGTGGGTGATTGTGTCACCTCCCGAGCGATGAGGTAAATGGAGTATAGCTTAGTTTTTGTCAAAAAGTAAGTCACTTCTAGAGCATTAGTGGTTATTGCTTGATTGCTCTTTAAATTCTTATATATTCTTTGATAGTGAATCTTATGATGAGGGGAGTAGTGAAAAATAGCTTAGCCTGTGCAATGAGCTACTTATGATAGTGACTAGGGCTAAAATCATTGTGATCCTTAAGGCATAAATTTTTGGCATAAACAATTGTGTCTAATGGTAAGAGGTAGTATTGCTTGAGGACAAGCAATAGCTTTAAGTTGGGGGTATTGATAAGTCGTGACTTTACGATCCATCCACACTCAATAGTTGTGCACATTACCTTGTTTTGATTGAATAAATGAGACATAATTGTGATTAAATGCACTAATATCCACTTTTTACATGCATAGATCTGAGGATATAGAAAGATGTGGATTGAAACTTAAAATGATCAAAAGGGGAGCAAAAAAGTGCGGCTGGAGACCTAGAGCAAAAGGGCCTCAGTTATCACGATCGCAGTTTTCTGACCGTAATCATGGTAGTCAAAAGGGGTTAATCAACTGTGGTCGCATAAGTCTATCGTCGGCATAGCAAAGCTGGTGCGATCACGGCTTAGCGGAAGAAATTAGCCCAAAGGAAAAATTGGGAATGCACAACGTTGATCCCAATTTCTACAAAAAGACTCAAATCCTAGCATCATGAATCATATTCCATATTCCCCAATTTTTAGGTTTAGCTCTTGAATTCATAGCCTCCATTTTATAGGAGAAGAAAATATTGTATAATTTTTGGGTGAAGAATACATTGGAGACTTTCTAAATGGAAGATTATCTCACTTCCATTATTGATTTGTGCGAGCACCAAGTATGAAGTAACATTCACTTAAGCTTTAATAAATCACTACAATGGAAATTATGGGTATATCTATGCTTATTTATATTATGTGTAACTAGATCTCCCTTTTGGGGTTATGTGTGAATAGGGGTTAAAGTGTTTATGGGTTGTTATTGATTAGCTTCTATTTAGTAGTTCATGTTTATGGGTTTTATCATGGCTATGCTAACTTGGTTGGGGTTTGATGGGTGAAAGCCCAAAATACCCACAGAGGTATGATGAGTGAAAGATCCATGCTCTAGAAAGCCCAGATCCATCTTCGAAAAATAGATTTTGGGTGAAGTTTAGGAATCCATATCATCCTTGAAAGAGGGACGTTGAGACCAAAGCAATGATAGACAATTGTGTGTGTAGTTTGCTAAATTTTCACTATCTTAGACATAAGGGTGAATGTGAGGTTGACTATACCATGGGTATCATCCTAGAAATAGGGATACCTAGATTGAGGTTGTGGTTACCAATTGTTGAACACACCTATTAGGTATTCGAAAGAATCAATGGGTGAAAGTTTAGTGTTTTTTTGAAAGACTAGCATCAAAATCTATAACCAAACCTACCCATAGTTGACTTACTAAATTGATGTTGATTGCTAACCCACACATCACTCCCTCAGTAATGCATGACCCCAAGATCTACGCATACCTATTAAAACTCTAATTATTCATAGCCCTAAATTTATACATGAAAAAAAAACTAAAATGAAACATTAGTGTAGATACTTATATCCCCTATTTTTACCTTCTTGTAGCATTGGTTTGGATTTAACTTGTATCTAGTATTTCGAAGTAACTTGATTTCCACTCAAATTGTTCCTCGTGGATTCAACCCCTACTCCAAAGTTGGGTAAATATGTTGATAATAACCATCTTGCACTTAAATTGACGTGTAAGTTGAGCATTATCAATCTCTAAATCCTAATAACAAACCAAAGAAAAATATCCAACATAACAAAATAAAAATAAAAATATCCAACAAACATAACCAATAAAAGTATGAGGAATGAGAAACCATGACCCATACTTAAAATGAAGCATTGTCCCAGTGCTTGCAAATCAAACCAAGTATGAGGTAGGTAACAACTCCCTGGTCAAACATCGTCCATATTTTCATCAGTCTCTAGACCATAGGCCTCTACTCCCAAGTCTGGGTCATCTAACTCCATATTCGAATCATGCATCTACAGCTCTTCATCAATGGGTACATCATTCTCTACAGGATCTGTAAAATCTTGGCCAATCAGCAGCATGGTCCTAGCATGATGACCAGGAGGATAATCCAGTTCAACAGCTCAAACCTCCTTTTATGTAGCTGGGCATCCCCTTATCCGCAATTGAAGTAGTTGTAGCCCATACATCTTGGTTGTGATCTTATCATTCCGAGCCTGATGCTCGGGCATAGTTAATACTAGAATATGAGTTATAGTAAGCCCCTTAGTATGGGACACATCTACAGGGTGAGTGTTCACCATCGACCTATAGTTGAGTGCCTCCCCTTCTGCACTATGATTCCTCAAAATCTAGTCTGTAAACCACCAAAGCAATACCTATACCCTGATAGAAACGCGTTTTCCTCGTCCCTAAAAATATCACAACACCTACATTAACATCAACATCATCACGTATTAAATTATAAATGTGGCATACCCTATGGCGCGTTACATCAGTCATGTGTATTCCCTGTATGAGACAGTAGCAGATAATCTTTGCCTATATACAGACCACCTTATTCATCTGAGCATAGGGGAATGTGAGATAGAGGCCACGGTCTTTGTAATGTATCCATATGGCTATAGAATTTTTCCCACATAACAAATAGTGAATGTTTGCAAATGGCTGTGTGATTTTCATCTGCTTAAGAGGATCTGCAACCACCTTCGGTACTCCTAGAAGGACATTCAATTCATGAGCAGTAAAATTAATCACCTAGCCTCGTATCTTTAACTGAAAGTCTCACTCTCTGGGTCGCAGTTCATATAGAATTCCCTAACAAGGTACAGGTTAGACTCGTGGGGTTTCTTAAATAAAAAATTCATATGCAGCTCTTCTATTCTTCACACCATGCTTGGAAACTCTCTCAACAGTCTTGTCCTGTCAATGAATAGATCTTCAGCATATTTAGTCTCATTATGCTTGGCATACCACTTCTTGCCAGCCTCTACAAGCCACCTAGTTTTGTACCTCCTAGTCTACCCATGTGTGATTGCCGAAGGTGGAGGCACATGACCAGTTGGTCTGTTCCTTTTCATGACGACATAGATGGTCCAGCCACGTCCTTACCCCTTTGTTGATGGCTCTACATATTACCTGCTATGGACAACATTCAACAAATGCATCAAACATGGCACTTACTTTGGACGAGCAAACACTAAGTGTGAGAAATTATTGGGTACACCCCACACTTAGTTGCTAGTGCATGTGCGTAGGTATGAGAACTCGGGTACTCACACTTCCCCTGTTTAATATACAATTTCGCATGAGCATAACTCCTCAGATTTCAAGCAAACATTAATTCAGACCTTTGTGAAACTTATAACATTTATAATTTAATTCACTTTATCAAAAACAAGTTCAGGTGAATATTTTTTTTGTTTCAACATGACCACACCAACATGTAACTCATACATATTCCAAACTTAACAAGTTTACGCAAGTTAATGCATAATTTCAAGCATTATTTCAAGCCAATGGCACACGTATATCAAAATTGTAGCAAAAACTAAGTGTATGAAGATTTACAAACAACCCCATACTTAGTTGCTATCATGGTAGTGTAACTTAATAAACCAAGGTACTTAGACTTCCCTTTTCATCAACTTACACCCCATATACTAATTTCAACGCCAATATGCAACCCACACCTTCTGTACAAGTGTTTCAATCATGCATGTTACCCAAATGTGAAATATTCTACTAAAACAAATGTCATTAGTCTATTTCAACAACAAGCAAAGCACATAAAGCATAAAAACATTCTTTTATAGCATAAAATTCTCAATAAAGTCAAAATCATCACACTAGGTATCAAGTAATTCAAATTTATACCTCATTCTTGCATACAAATAATTTCACGTCTTGCAACGAATAAGTAAAAAGAATAGTAACATGAGTACTTACCTTAGTTGTTTTTGAGAAGAGGAGAGAAAAGCTTCTCTTTGTGTGTTTGAAACTAAAAAAATTGAAGAGTGTAGGGAGCTTTGGGAATGGGGGAAGAGCGGCTAGTATTTAGATGGTGGAGGGGAAGAGAAAAATAAGGGGGATATTTAAGGAGGAGCCGAGTTTGTAGCTTGGGTTGGTTAAAACCCACATTTAAAATAGCTTCACATCACATGGCTTAATTCACCCTACGGCCTGACATTGTGGGCTAATCATGTAGCCTCTCTGGTAACTTTAAAGAGCTCCATGATGCGGGCTTCAGTTCATGATACAACATTTGTGATATGGGCTTAATGTGTAGGCTCTCTGGAATTTACACTTCGGGGGATATTTTGTCCCCCTTTTCTTATCTTTCGCATGCATCAGTTTAGTATATATTTTACATACCTGAGAGCTTCCCTTTAGAAAAATAACACTTATTTATCATTCTCCCTCATGCTACTAAGTTTCTCATTCTTGGACACTCAACAAAAACAACAAAATTACGTAAGAAAAAAGTAGGTTGCCTCCCACCCAATGCCTTAGTTTTGGTCATGGCACAACATATCTTTTTGTAATTTTGATTTCTTTTCTCTCTTTTTTTTCTCTTCAAACAACTAAAAATTAAATACACTATTACATTACATTTGTGGGTTGAATCCCACGCAGCGCCTTAGTTTACGTTGTGGCACGACCCAACTCAACTTTATTCATCTTCAAAGGTGATGGACGTCTTGTGTTGCTCCCCATTATCTGCCCAATAATGCTTAACTCTCTATCCATTCACCAAGAATATTTTGCTCTTGTCCTTATTCCACAGTTCAATAGCCCCATGAGAAGTCATTCTCACAACTTCATATGGCCCAGACTACTTGGACTTTAACTTACCTGGAAACAACTTTAATCTAGAATTAAATAACAACACAAGTTGTCCAGGCTCAAAATATCGAGTCATAATATACTTATCATTCCATCTTTGGTCTTTTCTTTATAAAATTTGGCAATTTCATAGGCATGTAAGTGAAACTCATCAAGCTTATTTGGTTGTAACAATCTTTTTTCTCCAGCAACCATCATATCAAGATTCAATTTCTTCACTACCCAGTAAGCCTGATGCTCAAGGTCCATAGGCAAGTGGCAAGCTTTTCCATACCCCAAGCAATAATGAGAGGTCCCAATAGGTGTCTTATAGTCTTTCCTACATGCCCATAATGCATCATCCATCTTATCCAACCAATCCTTACGCTGTCCAATGATTGTTTTCTACAATATTTGCTTAGTATCCCGATTTGACACCTCTACCTGGTCACTTGTTTGTGGGTGATAAGTTGTGGCCACCTTATGTCTAATACCATATTTTACCAACCAATGTTTAAACTAAGTTTTCATAAAGTGTGTACATCTATCACTTATAATCACTCTTGGTGTGCCAAAATAGAGAAAATCTGCTTCTTAACAAACTTTATCAATACTCTTGCACCTTGTGTGGGGAGAGAAGCAACTTCTACCTATTTAGACACGTAATCAACAGCAACCAAAATATACAAATTGCTAGGAAATGGCCCCATAAAGTCTATACCCCTCATGTCAAAGATCTCTAGTTTTGGAATATTATTCAAGGGCATTTCATGATGCCTTGATTTATGCCTTTTCTCTGGAACTACTCACAACTTTGAACATAATTTACAACATCATTAAATAGTGTAGGCCAAAAAAACCAGACTATAATACCTTCTGAGTTATCCTTTCTCCACCATGATGACCAACATAAGGCGTTGAATGGCAACTTTCAAGTATCTTTTTAGATTCAGCTTTTGCAACATATCTTCTTATTATTTAATCTGCAAACTGCTTAAATAGAAATGGATCATCCCATACATAGGCACGAGAATCACAAAACAACTTTTTTCTTCTATTGTCTAGTGGCCTCTAGAGGAAAGATACCAGCTACTAGTAAGTTTACTATGTCACCATACCATAGAACTTAAGCTACATACAGTGCCAATAGTTACTTATCCGAAAACTTCTCTTGAATACAAAGCATATCATCGGCTACATGATTATGACTCTCAAGTCTTGAAAGATGATCCGCCACTTGATTTTCAGCTTTCTTTCTATCACGTACTTCTAGATTAAACTCTTGGAGTAGAAGAATCCACCTAATCAACAATGCTTTACATCTTTCTTATTGAATAAATATCAGATGGCGGCATTGCCAATATGAACAATAACCTTTGTACCCACCAAGTGTGATCTGATTTTATCAAATGCATACACTATGATCTGATTTTATCAAACGCATACACAAGGGATAGCATTTCCTTCTCTATGACTGTATAATTAACTTGGGTTGTATCCAATATTTTACTCGCATAATAGATAGAGAGAATACATTTTATTTATGCTTCCCTAATACTGCTCCAACAACCACATCACTCGCATCTCAAATGGTAATGCCCAATCAAGAGGAATTAGAATGGGTGCCTCCGTCACTTTCTTCTTCAAACAATCAAATGATTTTTTACATTCATCCCCAAAGCTGAACTTGACCTCTTTTTCTAATAAATTGCACATTGGAACTGCTATCTTCGAGAAGTCTTCGATAAAACATCTGTAAAATCATGCGTGCCTAAGAAAGTTTCTTACCCCTTTCACTAACACTGGATATGGGAGCTTTTTAACGACCTCTACCTTAGCTCTGCCTACCTCAAGTCGTCTGTGACACCTTATGACCAAGGACGATACCTTTCTTGACCAAAAAGTGGTACTTCTCCCAGTTTAATACAAGGTTGGTTTCTTCACAATATGCCAAGACCTTGTCCAAACTCTGCAAGCACATATCAAATAAATTACCAAAAATGGAAAAATCATCCATAAATACCTTGACTAATTATTCCACCATATCATAGAATATATCCATCATGCATCTCTAGAAAGTGGTTAGTGCATTACAAAGATCGAAAGGCATACATCTGAATATGTAAGTACCATAAGGACAGGTGAAGGTGGTTTTCTCCTAGTCTTTAAGTGCTATGGTTATCTGTTATACCCCAAATACTCATCCAGAAAGTAGTAGTATTCCTATCTTGCCAATCTATCCAACATCTGATCAATAAATGGAATGGGATAGTGCTCCTTACTCGTGGCATCATTCAACTTTCTATAATCTATACAGATCTTCCACCCAGTCTCTATGCGAGTTGGAATCAACTCATTATCTTCATTAGTAATAATAGTCATCCCTCTATTCTTAGGGATATAGTGCACAAGTCTAACCCATTTACTGTCGGATATAGGATAGACTATCCCAGTATCAAGCCACTTAATGACTTTTTTCCTGACCACTTCTTTTATTATCGAATTTAGACTTCACTAGTATTGGATACTCACTTTGTATCTCTCTTCCATATATATTTTGTGTATACAGAAAGTGGGATTGATACTTGTGATGTTTGATATCTTCCATCCGATTGCTTTCTTCCTTTTTTTCAACACTATCAATGCCTCTCTCACCTGCACATCAAACAAACCTATAGATAAAATCACAAGCAAAGTACCATCCAACCAAGTAAAGAATATTTTAAATAAGAAGGAAGAGCCTTGAGCTTTAGTTTTGGTGTTTCATCAACAAATATCTTTAGAGATGGTCCAATTGGTCTATTCAATGACTCAGATTCAGAAACTCTAGTGTCAATCCCTAACAAATCCATCATTTGCACCATTTCAGGTGCTGCATCATCACCATAAAGATCATACCCCATTAATACTCACTTAAGTGGGTCTTTAGACAATAGAAGGTGGAGATCAGACTCAAGGTCTACGACTGTAGTAACAAATAATTTTTTATATATAGCAGGCAACTTCATTGCCTTATACATATTGAAAACCTTGACCTTGTCGTAAGCTGCCATGGCCATCATCCCTGCAGCTACATCAATAAGTGATTGCCCAGTTGCTAAGAATGGATATCCCAAAATAAATAAAATGGCTGGATCACCATCAAAATCAAGAATAAAAAAATCCACTAGGAAAATAAACAATTCCACTTGCTCCAATACATCTTCAATGATCCAGTCAGGCCTAGCAAGGGACTTATCAGCTAACTGTAAAATAATTATAGTGGGCTTGGGAATACCTAGACCCATCTTTCTGAACCAAGATGTGGGAATAAAATTTATGCTTTCCCCTACATCACATAAACCCCGAGCACTGAAGGATTTTCCACTGGTAATCTATAAAGTTAAACTTCCTGGATTTTTTAGCTTTGTGGGCAATTTATTTTGAATCCTGGATGTGCACTCCTCAGTAAGTTCTACTATAGCATATTCAGTAAAATATTTCTTGCTTGCCACAATATCCTTTACATACTTCGTATACTTTGGAACACTCTGCCAAATATCGATAAGAGGGAGATTCATATGAACCTATTTCAAAATCTCTGAAAACTTTTAGTAACTAGTTTTGTCTTGGTGCTTCCAAATCCTTTGGGGGGAAGGCAGAGGTAGAGTCGTCTTCTCTACTTTGGTTCCTTTTTTTCCTTTTATTTACCACCTTCTCTTTATTGTTTTCACTATCACCATCATTAGCCTCGTTATTTACCTGTGCAGGTTCCAACTTCTCTAGCTGCAGACCGCTTCTAGTGTTAACTGTGTTTACCTATTTTGGATTAGGCTCAGTATCACTAGGTACACCTCTCTGAGGTCTAGTGCTTTATGCTCCTACAATTTGACCCAATTGCATCTCTAAGTTTTTTTATTCAATTTTTTACTCTTTATATCTGCTACCAATTATGCTTAAGTAGCCATAATTTACTTCTACATCTCTTCCATATTACTAGATTAAGTTATGTCCTGATTACTCTGAACTTGTAGCTATTGATTCTTTTGTATGGGACCCCTATATTGATTGTTATTCTACACCTGATTTCTACCCCATGAGAAATTAGAATGATTCCATCAATTGGGATTATAAGTGTTACCAAAGTTCTATTATCCTTGATGGTTAGCATTTTCCTCATAATTAACAGACTCTGGATTAGTAGAACAAGCATCTATTACATGATCACTTCTTTTACAAATCTCATACCAAGTATTAGCCTGATAAACTACATTAGTTGTTGCAGGCTGTGTAACCCCTAATTTTATATTGCTGAATTGAGTAGTTAATTGATTTTGTAGTGCAAAAATCTGAGCTGATATAGTAGTAAATTAGTCCATCTTCAACACCTCTGCATCCTTCTTTGGAGAACTTCTTGAGTTAGCATGCCACTCAGGATTCCCTTATGAAATCTGATTCAGCAGTGTGTATAATTTATCATACGTCTTTACAAGAGCTTGACCACCTGTTTCTTAATCTAAAAGAATATTAGTGTTAGGATCAAGATCCTATATGAATGTATAAGCCAGTACATCATTAGACTGATGATGGTGATGGAAATTTCTAAGCATACCCTTAAATCTTTCCCAAGCTTGGTAAAGATCTCCTTCTTTCTTTCTAAAACTCAGAATCTTACTTCTCAAATGTGTCATCTTCCTAGATAGAAAGAATCTAATAATGAAATTTTGAGCTAGATTATTCTTGGAAGTTATGAAGTTTGGTGGTTCAGCATATAACCACCTCTTTGGTTCCCCAATTAGAGAAAAAAGAAAGAGAGTCAGTCTGGCATAATTAGTAGATACCCCTGTAGGAATATAGGTATCACTGATTTTCAAAAGGTATGTATGTGTTATTGTGGGTCTTCATGTGAGAACCCTACAAATAGTCTACTTAAACACAATAGATGCACCATATTTTGCTTCAATTTAAACCAACCACCTGCCTCTAGCTTTTAGATGCAATTAGTAGCATGGTTCATAAGTGGGATTGCCTCTTCACGAATAGGCCTAGCTTCTTCTCGAGCAGGAGCATCTTGAATCACTAGGGCTGGGGCACGTGGGGCATTAGGATCAATCAAATTATTAAGATTTGGATCTCTTTAATCACCCATTTGAACTTGCTGAATTGGATAGTGAAGTGTTGTTGCTTTTCACCTCTAATAAAATGTTTTTTATGGTTCTAAATAAGGCTATACCAATTGTTTTGCTCTTACCATTCTAGTACTTCGTTAGTCCTGCAAAAGTCAGCCGCTAAGATCAAGTTGTTAAAACTTAAACTTGTTGTCAAAATAAAATATAGAAAAGTACTAATTATTCTAGTTCCAGGACCAAAAACTTGTTGCGGTCTATCGCACACACAAATGCATGAATCGTACAAGTAATATAGTGACTCAGAGAGTCAGATATCATACCCACGGGAACTACTTAACTAGCAATTCTACTAACTTGAGTTTTGACAATAATGTATTAAGTGCTTCAGAGTTTAAAGAAGATAGTGAAGATTTAAGGGATAATTTAATTAATAAAGAAATAACAATGTGTTACAATAGCAATGTAAGCAAAGTTGTAAACAATATGAATGAGAATTCCAGGGTTGAGACTCTTTGGACAATCATACAAATCTCTATTTTTACTGTGATTTTGTCGATTATGAGGTTATTGATTCGCAGGTCTTAGAGTATGATCTCTCGATCCGCTAATCATCTACCTAAATAGACATTACAACTACATCATTGAGAGGGGATTCAATAATCCATTGAAATACATTAAGATATCATCCTGCAAGTGAACAAACAAGGCTTTTAGGTATATCTCTATCCTAGACGCTAATTTAAATCCTTCACTTTATAAAAAATACAAACCTTACTCTTTAAACTCTTTTATCTATCCTATTGATTCTCCACTCAAATTCATAAAGGAATATAGGTGTATTTTAATGGTGTCCATTCATCAAAATAGTAAGTACAAGAGAATAAGAATAACCCATATGATAATTCAACAATAAACCACTCTAATAATATCAAAGTGTAATCATGTTTTCAGCCTCAACCCCAGAACAAAGGTGTTTAGCCACTCATGTTCAAATTGAACATTAAAAATAAATAGTTAATCATACCAAAAATTAATGTTTAAAGAATAAAGCTCCAAGAACCCTAAAAGAAGTATCGTAAGTTCTTTTAGCCTTTGTTGTACGTATGTAAAAGTCCCCTCAATTGTGTTGAAGTATTTCTTTTATAGTAGGACAAGATTGTCCTATTAAATAGCCACCACTGCATTGTGGGTATCAATATGGGGAATAGAGTCCGTACTGCAGCAGTTATAGCAGGGACTAGGGTCCACGCCGTGAGGCTATCGCGGACCCTTACTAAAATTCATCTTAGGAATTAATCTTGCCTCTGCAATACAAATCTATCATGGAGGTTCACCAGAATATGCGATCGACACCAAAATCACTTTGGGCGATGCAAAGCTCAATGTAGGGACTGGCTTCCATGACACACAACTCATTATTTCTTTCCTTTCAAGATCATTGCTTCTTTCCTTATTCCTGTATTCAAATTTATGCTCTCTTAGATCAATCCAAGCATCCTCATGTCCAGAAAACCATTCCCAAATCTTTAATCTTTATTAGTTTCTCATAAATGCATCCAATTGCGTGGAATTTCATCATAATTCAACCCTGCATTAAATAATAATTTACGTTAGCTAAATAATGCAATTATAACTTAAACATAATAAGAAAACATATTTTAGCTCATAGAACAAATCCTACTATCAGTAATATTGGTTCTTGGACATATAAATAAGCCCAAGATCAGTTCAGTAGGTAAAGAGGGTAATCTCTAGTCCATGGTAGACTTGAGATACCCATCATGTCTAGGCCCTAGTTTGGGTCCTGACAAAGTTGGTATCAGAGCTTAGATTTTGTGTCATTAGGTGTCCACAAAGGACTGACAAGTAGAGTCTCTTTTATGGGTGTGTATCACTCCACACTTATGAGGGAGAAGCTACAAGGCATTTAGAAATATTTCCTTTTTTGTTGTTCTACTTTCAGGATATAGAGTTTAAGGTCATAAAACTCCTCTAATCCTTATTTTTTTGCATTTCAAATTATGCCTTCAAGAAAATGCTCATAGAAACTCTTCAGTCCTACTTAGAGATAATATGGATGTAAATTATCCTACTTATAGAGTTCAGACCTGGTCTAGGGGTCTAACTCTTGATTGCCTTCGTGGAGTTCTTGTAGTTCCCTCTAACCCTCCTTGGATACCTCAGGTTGATATGTTTAATATTGAGTTTTGATATTTGATCCATTTGCTTACCCAGTTGGTGGCCTCTCAGACTAAGCATATTGCTTCTATTGCTCCATCTTCTAAGGTCACTAAAGTTGACCAGTTTATAAGGTTGAGTCCACCGAACTTTATTGGTTCAAAGGTTGAGGATGATCTTTAAAATTTCATTGATGAGATGGTAAAGATTTTCTATGTAATACACGCTTTTGACTCTAAGGATGTTGAGTTTACCGCACACCAGTAGAAGGATGTGGCATATTAGTGGTATGAGAAATGGGAGCAGATAAGGAGAGATGATGCTGAGCCAGCTATATAGGATTACTTTTCTAGTATATTTCTGGATTATTTCTTTTCTCGGGAGTTAAGAGAGGCGAAGGCCAAGGATTTCATAAATTTGAAACAAGGTAGAATGATAGTGAAGGAGTATTCCCTGAAATTTCATTAGTTGTCTCGCTATACTCCTAATTAATGCCTAGCATGAGGGCTAAAGTGATGAAATTTGCTTTTGGGTTATCCTACAAACTAAATTTGGAAAGAAATGTTGCCTTGTTGAATAAGGATATTAATATCTCTAAACTTTTGGTATATATACAATAGGTCAAAGAGGAAAAGAAGAAGCAATCATAAATGGGAAAGGTAAAGTAAGAAGTTTCAGTATTTGGATCAGGGTAGAGGTTAGTAGTAGAATGGCAGAGATGGTGAAAAATAGTCTCAGAAGAAATAGGGAAATTCTAGTTCCTATTCTACAGTGAGTTCCCTATATCCTAAGCCATATGATGACTTTTATTTTTAGAGCGACAATGGATTTAGGTCACAAGGTGGCCAGTCTCAGGCTAGTGGCGCTCAGTCATCCACGTCTTATCCTCTTTATAATTTTTGTTGGCAGGTGTATCATGGGGTATGTGATGAGGAGAGGAAAAAGAATTTTAAGTATGGTCAGCTTGGTCACATGAAGAGAGATTATCCTTTGAGGGTCGCTTCTGGAGCTAACAAGGTTCTTGTAGCTACTTTTTTAGCTCCAGCACCAAAGGGTGCTACCTCTGGCTTTGGCACTGGTCAGAATCATCTTTATGTTCTTTCCACCAATTAGGAATTTGAGGTTTCTCCTAATGTTGTAACTGATATGCTAAACTCTTCTCTCGTGATGTGTATTAACTACTTAATCTGAGGTCTACTCTTTTATACGTGACCCCTTATGTGTTATTTATTTTGGTTTTGGTCCTGAGTGTATTTCCAATCCCTTTTTTGTATCTACCCCGATGGGTGACTCTGTTGTGGCTAGAAGGATGTATAGGTATTGTGTGGTTGTTATCTGTGGTAGGGAAACTTTGATTGATTTGATAGAGTTGGATATGCTGGATTTTAATGTGATCATGGGGATGGATTGGTTACTCTCGTATTATGCCTTTTTAGACTGTCAACTCATAAGGTTAGTTTTTAATTCTCAAATAAACTAGTGATTGAGTGGATAGGTCATTCCTTAGTGCCTAAGGAAAGGTTCATATCTTATCTTAGAGCCCAGAAGTTGATTTCCAAGGGATGTCTCTATCACTTTATCTGAGTTAAAGATTCTAATTCAGAGGGTCCCTCTCTGTAATCTATTCTTGTGGTCTATGAATTTCCCAAAGTATTCCCTAATGATCTTCTCGGCGATCCTCTCAATAGGGAAATAGATTTTGGGATCAATCTTCTCTCAAAAACTTATCTTATCTTTATCCCTCTTGATGAATGACTCCAGCTGAGTTAAAATAACTAAAAGAATAGTGGAAATATCTTCATGATAAGGGTTTTATTTGTCCTAGTGTTTCCCCATAGGGTGCCCTTATGCTCTTCGTGCATAAGAAGGATGGGTCCCTTTGAATATGTATAGATTACCACCAGTTGAATAAGGTGATAGTGAACAATAAGTATCCTCGTCCTAGGATTGATAACATATTTGATCAATTGAAGTGTACAAAGTACTTTTCTAAGATTGACCTTCAGTCGGGTTATCATCAGTTGAAGATTAGGGAGGTGGATATCCCCAAGACTGCTTTCTGCACATAGTATGTTAATTTTAAGTTTTTGGTGATGTCCTTTGGTTTGACTAATGCACCGGTGGCATTTATGGATCCTATAAATTGGGTATTTTATAAGTTTCATGACTTGTTCGTCATTGTGTTTATTAATGATATTCTGATATATTCCAAAAGTGAGGTAAATTATGTCGATAACCTCCGTTATGTATTGTAGACCCTTAGGGATCAGCGGTAGTATGCTAAGCTTTTAAACTGTGAGTTCTAGTTGAATATTGATACTTTTCTTGGTCATGTTGTTTCTAGTGAAGGGATCATGGTAGATCCACAAAAAATTAGGGCAGTTAAAAAGTAGCCTAAACCTATGACTCTAATTGATATACAAAGCTTCCTGGGTTTAGCCAGTTATTATAGCGGGTTTTAGAGAGATCTCATCTATTGTGCTCCATTGACTAAGTTGACCTAAAAGAAGGTGAAGTTTCTGTGGTTCGATGCCTGTGAGGGAAGTTTTGAGAAGTTGAAAGACAAGTTGAATTCTTGATTTTTTTACCCTACCCGAGGGTACAATGGCTTCATTTTTTATTGTGATGCATCTCGTGTGGGATTGGGTTATGTCCTGATGCATCATAGAAAGGTAGTCGTATAATCTTCTAGACAGTTAAAGGTCCATGAAAAGAATTATCTGACTCGTGATCTCTAGTTGTTAGCTGTCATAGTTGCTTTAAAGATCTAGCGTCACTACTTGTATGGGGTTCATATTGACATTTATTTTGATTATAAGAGCTTGCAGTATGTGTTCACCCAGAAGGAGTTGAATCTCAGGCAAAGGAGATGGCTTGAGTTTCTCAAGGATTATGATATATGTTTGCACTATCACCCAGGTAAAGCTAACGTAGTTGTTGATGCTCTTAGCATGTTATCCATAGGGATCTTATCTCATGTTGATGAGAGAAAGCGAGGTTTGATGAGGGATATTCATCGCTTGACTAATCTTGGAGTTTGTCTTTTGGATTTTAAGGATGGTGGGGTAATCGCTCGAGATGTGGCAAAGTCTTATCTCGGTACTGAGGTAAAGGAGAAGTGGGTTTTGGACCCTATCTTAATGAATGCCAAGGATAATGTCGGTCAGCAGAAAGTGATGGCTTTTGAGATTTGTGGTGATGGTATCTTATGGTACCAAGGTAGTTTGTGTGTTTCTAATATTAATAGTCTAAGAGATAGTATCTTGGTTGAGGCTCATGAGTCGAGGTATACTGTTCATCTTAATTTGACGAAGATGTACCATGACTTAAAAGAGGTTTACTGGTGGAATAATATGAAGAAAGATATGGCCAATTTATGGCTAAGTACTTGGCGTGTCAGCAAGTGAATGTGGAGCACTTAAATCTTGGTGTATTATTTTAAGAAATCGAATCACCTATGTGGAAGTGGGAGGTGATTAATATGGATTTTGATATCGATCATCCACAATTGTATATTCAGTTTGACTCGATTTGGGTCATTATGGACAGGATGACTAAGTCCGATCATTTCTTACCTGTGAGGACTAATTACTCTGCTAAGGATTATGCAAGGTTGTTCATGCAAGAAATCATCAAGTTGCATTATGTGCCTATCTCTATTATATCTGATCATGGTACATAGTTCTTGTCAAACTTCTGGCATTCTTTTTAGAGAGGTTTGGGAACTAAAGTGAGCCTTAGCATAGTTTTTCACTCTCAAGCGGATGGACTAGTGGTGAGCACCATTTATACATTGGAGGATATGCGTTGGGATTGTGTGATTGACTTTAGTGGTAGCTAGGTTAATTATTTGCCTCTCATCAAGTTTGCCTATAATAATAGTTATCACTCTAGCATTGGGATGGCTTGATTTAAGGCTTTGTATGGTTGGAGATAGCATTCTCCTATGGGTGGTTTGAGAATGGTAAGGCTGGGTTGTTCAGTCCCGACTTGGTTCACTAAGCCATAAAAAAGGTGAAGGTGATTCGGGATAGTCTTAAGACCTTCCAAAGTCTCCAAAAGTCCTATGCGAACATGAGGCAGAGGGAGTTGGAATTTGAAGCTGGCAAATGGTTGTTCTAAAGGTATTTCTCATGAAGGAAGTGATGCATTTTAGAAAGAAGTGAAAGTTCAGTCCCCGTTATGTAGGTCTTTATTTAATTTTGAAGAGAGTGGGTAATGTGCCATATGAGTTAGAGTTGCCACCCTATTTGCATTCTGTTCACCAAGTTTTTCATGTTTAAATACAGAGAAAGTATGTGGGTGATCCTTTCTAGGTGGTTTCATTATAAAGTATTGGTGTTTCGGACTCCTTATCGTATGGGGAAGTTCCTATGAGATTTTGGATCGGTAATTTCACCGGTTGCGGACAAAGGATATGGTTGCGGTGAAGTTACTATAGAGGGACCAAAAGTTTGAAGAAGCTACTTGGGAAGCTAAAGAGGACATGAAGTCCAAATACCAATTCTGGTTCCCCATTCCAAATAATTGCGCTTAAGGTATGTGTTCATCTTAACATCTTTGTTTTCTAACTTTGTTAAAGAAAATTGTCATTTTCTTGACATCATTGGTTTTTGTCTTTGTTGAAGGTAAGTGTGGTTGTATTCCGTGTTAAATCATGTTGAGGGATGCCTTGTCTCATCATTCGAGGATGAATGATCCTAAGAGGGGGAGAATGAAACACCTCGGATTTTGGTCTTTGAAATTTTCTTGACTTATGGGGCTTACTGCCTAAACTACAACTCACCCTACGAGTCGTAGGGTGTCATTAAAGGTCGTAAGAACCTAATCATAGCCTGACCATTATGGATTGGATAATTTTCTGTTATGATTAGGATTGGCTCCTAACGAGTTGTAAAGACTCTATACAAGTCTTATAGTCCTATTTGTACCCAAACCAGTGTGATCACCAAATTATTCTGTCTTGCCTACAATTTGACCAGATGGGTCATAATTTCTAGGTAAGAGTCGTAAGGTACAACTTATAACCAAACTAGTATGGGTGCCCATGGGTACTATCCAATATACGACTATGTGTCACGAGTCGTAGGATGACCCTACAAGTCATAAGGTCACCTGTAACGACTAGGCGATAATTTTCCAGTATTTTATTAAGGGCACTTTGGATATTTTCCCTCTTCCCTAATCGTGACCCACGACTTAAAACCGTTTTAGGGTATCATTATCACTCTAAAACAAATCAAAATAACTTCTCAATCTCTCTCAAATCTCTAAGGTTAAGAACACTTGGGGTTTCCAAGAAGTTGATTAATTAGTGCCCAAGGGTAATTTCTCTCCATAGTTGTGATACTTTCAGGCATATTACTCTTCAACAATTCTTATTTTATGAAAATCATGTGTTTTAAATGGTTTATGTGTATGGATTTGAATGTGGGTTTTGTTATGGTTGAGGGTTTTGGAATGAATGTTTCTTAAACTGTTTTCCCATGATTTCGTATGCATTTTTCATGCTTTATACATGGTTTTAAACTTATGGGGTTCATGGGCCTGGTGAATAAACTAGAGGATTATGATTTCCCCAAATTTTATGAATATTGACAATTGAGTTGGTAATAACCCCAACCCAGTTTTGTGAAAGTGGTTTAGAGTATGAGTATAATTGCATTGAACTACTTTCGGAACAATTGCATGATGTAAAGAGGTTATTGAAACGTGATAGTTTGATTTAATTAACAAAGGGATATGTTTCCCCAAGTTAATGAAATGGAAATGGCAATGATGATGTTATTTTGCAAGTGTAGTTGGTATGACGGTACCAACAATGTATGTCTTAAGGTGTGTTGTGTTTTAAGGAATTGGAATGTGTGAAAAAATTTTAATCTGACTTAAAAAAGGGATGTGTATTCAGGCCGTGAAAGTAGAGCTCCCAAGGGAACAATACTGACAACTGTGGTTGCCAATGCAGGGGTCTAAATGATCGGGTGGTTTGAGTCCCCCTTATTATATGATTGGGTGGTTTGAGTCCCCCAAGTTAAACAACTAGGTGCTTAAGTCACCTTTGATATATGCCGGGAGGTTTGAGTCCCCCATGGTGCATATGTAAATTTGATTATCCTCTAGTTCATACGGTTACATTCAATGGGGCCCTTTTAGCTAGGAGAGCTGGACCCATATTGGTCGTAGGTGCCATATCATGATGGTTATGCTACACAATCTAAGTTAAGATTTTTAATATGAATGCTAAGCCTTGTTCCCTATCCCGACATTTTATGTAAGTATATATATACGCATACATGTATGTGAACATATACATTGAGCTAAACTAGATTTTGAATTGTCATTACTTTATCCTTATCCCTGAGTTATATGTTAGTGATCAACACACTAGCCATCTCCGAACGTTGTATCCCTATGCAATACAGTGTCCGAAGTCAATCCTAATTTTCCTACTAAGTGTAAAGTGGATCGGCTCAGTTCGTCGGTCATTTACGGTGAAGTGGTGAGCTTTCATTCTCTGGAAAACTTGATTATTCCAATAGTTTCCTTCTATAAATTAGAATTGGTGTAAAAGACGGCTCCCTATTCAGTGTTATGCATGCTTCCTTGGTAACTTCCAACTCAGGCAGACTCTCTACCCGTGCGCGTGCCTATTTCGCTTTAGGAGGTAGATAAATGATATCCAAAATAGATAGGTTTAAACTACTCTTTTGACAAATAAAGAATAAAATAAAGGGCGAAATGATTTCCCTTTCAGTTGATTTTATTCAACGATTAAAGACTTCACATAAACATTATCATTGTTAGAATCGAAGGCATATCCCGATGTAGGTTGCTTTTACGGTACAGAGGATTTATGGATTACAATGGATGGGTTTTGGTTGTTGACATTCATAGACTTTTGAGTCACTATTTACCCTATCTTGTTATATATCTGAAATTCAGCCACTGCTAGGTGTGTTATGTTTTGTTTGGCTAGGCAAAGAGGCTGGTCTCCAGTCCACGGTGGACTTGAGATACCCGTCACAGCTAGGCCCTGGTTCAGGTCATGACAGCTACCTACCAAATTCGACATTGTGGACTCAATGGAATAGTTGAAATTCTATTCAGATAAAATGGGTCCTACACCCACTTGCCATATTTCTTAACTTCCAATCAATAGTCCAAAATGAGTCTGGGACCCTTGGGACTCAAACAAAGGGTCCACCTAACTTAATATTAATGTTTTGGAGTTGTTGGAATAGTTAAAATTAGCGTGCGATATTGTTTGACTGAAGTGTTCTTTTGGTGGCCAGTTTGAACCATCGAAGGCTTTAAAACAAGAATTGGATCTAAAAACCAAAGAAACTGCTTGGTAATCAAACTGTCAGTTCCAGCAAGTCATAAATGACTTGGGGGCAGTTATAGGAAAGCTCTAAAAGGTAAAAATGGGCAGAAATACAGAAAATGACCTGGAGGGTCATTACATCATGGCATAGTCAGCTCTTAGCTTGAACTAAGACTTTTGTAAGTATGTTTATTTAAAACTTCATGGTAGGATGGATCCCTAATTATTTTTATGGTTGTGTTGCTGCTAAGTTCGAATGTATCTTCAAAAGTTGTAGAGGTAGCAGAGAGAGAGAACTTCTCTATTTTAGTCATTTTTTAACTTAGCATTCTTTGATGGGGATAATTTGTAATTTCATACTAATTTGAGGGTTCCTCATGTTAGATTCTGCCCTAAGAATGTGTAGGACACAACCTCAAATTTTTTATTTTAGATGATCTAGGATACCTAAAAAGGAAGAAAGAAAAGGAAATATTATTGTAAATGGCACAAGAAATGGACTCACCTTACAAATAATTGTGTAAATTTTAGGAATATGGTTCAATATTACTTGGAAAAATGTTTGTTTCGGATAGCAAACTAACCAATCAGAATTGAAACATCACCTTTCTTGGGAGTAGTAGAGATCAACACGATGTTCATTGACTTAAGGAAATTGTCTGAACCATAAAAAGATTTGGAGGCAGTTAAGCACATCCCATCCCACAAAAGTCAAGCCTAGAAAGTTGGTTATATAATAGGGGAAGCAGATACAAGCTTTTTCTTTTAATGACTAGCCACATGACTAGGTTCGGTGGTCTACTCTACCTCAATTCACCATTTCAAACCTTATAAAAAGGTTTTTTGGTACTAGTTTCTTCTGCCTATACCATATTTGAAACACCTAAAGGAGAATTTTGTGTCTTTCTGGTCAGCAAAGGAAGCAATCATCCCTACGTCATAAAATAAGAGCACCTGGCTTTCCCCATTCACAAGTACTTGATTCTATGTACAAACATCATATGCCAGCAAATTTGGTCACCATTATAGGTATTAAAGATATTGTATTTGGAGAGGTGGATAGATTCGTGCATCAAGTGTAAATTGAGACATTTTAATATGGTGATATATTGATATTGTTTCGATTTAATATCATTTCTCAAGTCCAAAATTTTTAGAGTTATTTTGTGGCATTTATAACAATCCCTAGTATTCTTTTTTTAGTTCCAATAAGCATTTAGGTGTTGGCTTACCCTTGACGTTGAGGGTTTCACGAGGCAACATTATTGGGATTGAGAGTCCCAGTATAAAGTCGTCTCCTCCTGAGTACATGAGACTGTGCAAGTGTCTGAGAGAAAGCCTATCCCATTAGTTAGAGGACTCGCGATTGAGCTCTGTATCATTATACACTTGAGTTTGGGGGTTCGTTTCCTTTGATCGAAGGTTTTGGAGAATCTAGCCCTTAACTTTTTCTACACAGAAGTCGATACTCCAAAAATCTTCTTCATTTATAATTTTGAGCTTTTGAGACCATCGGGTCAAATACATGATTTTCAGAATGTTTTCGTCCTAATATCATCCTGAAAGTCCCTAATACTGACTTGCTAAAAACCTTGTTAGCAAAAACCCTCTTTAGGTACAAAAAGATTGGTCTAAGGAAAAAAATTATAGCTCGTCCTTTCAGGACTTTATGTTTCATTCTCCAGTTAATAAGCTCTATTTTTCTCGGTGCCTTTGAGAGGTTTGCTCACTCTAGGATGCTGCGTTCAGGTTTAGAATTTCATCAAGGGGTAGTTTTCTTCCTCCGAGAGCAAGAGTCAGTTTTGAAAACCTATCAAGTCGTGGAGATAAGGAAAAAAACAAGCAACCATGAATAATTGAAAAGGAATGAGAACATACTTATTGTTCTATATAGAGTTGTCTAATTTAATGTCTGAGGGACTTCAGGGTTGGTAAGTTGTTTATTCCTTTCAACTGTTTTCCAGTAGTTGTCTTTGGACCGGTCATTGAAGAATTCCCTTGTGTCTCTGTCCTTAAGCAATTAAACTACCTCTTTTCTAAGATGACGGCAATCCCTAGTATCGTGCGCATGCATCTCATGAAATTCACACCATGTTCTCTAGTTTTAAGGATTGAGGCTCGTGCAAATAGGGATCGAGAACTTGGTCCATTTGATTTCTTGGATGGATGACACTAAATCCTTTAATCTGATAGTAAAGCAATACTCCAAAAGAGGGAGAGCATTGTTGATGGCCGATATCACTAGTTTTAAGATTCCTAGGTTGTAGGTCACTCTGTCAAAAGACCCTAATTTCAGTGTAATGTTAGATTTTGGAGTGGGGGATAGCATGCCAGCTCAAAATTGCTCTTGGATCAGCCACGTAGA
>NW_025888721.1:0-13746 GCF_002878395.1 Capsicum annuum | reverse complement strand
ATGATTTACACTTATTTTCCTATGGAATCCCTTAGATTTCAGCTTTTCATTTCGCAGATGATTGAATAAGTTTTCCGTCGACATAAGATGTATCCAAAACGGACACTCGGTGAAGGAATTATGGTTAATTTAAGTTCTAGTCGTAAAACACCATCATTCCTGTCCTTGGCTCATCGTGGAGAGGGTGTAAATGATGATGGTCAATTTTTAGTGGGACTCTACGATGGTGGCGCATCGTGGAGTGGGTCAAATTCCCATTCATCAATTTCCAGTGAGCCACCGCGATAGTGGTATGTCGCGGTGGCCCAAGAAATCGAGTTCCCAGTTATATTTTAATACTGGTCACATTAAGGGTATATTGGGTATTTTCCCATACCCTTATAAGTCCAAACACGAAATTTCAACCCCAATTGAGCATATTACTCATACATTCACCAAAAATATTCAAGAACACTCTCTAGGATTCCATATTAATAATTTAAATAAATCAAGATTCAATCGTGGGTTTTCAAAACAAATTGAAGATTTGGAATCCCCAAGCCGTGGGTATCAAGAAGTATCCTTTAAATTCCTAGATAGAGGAACGTGGGGTTTATCATAAAAACTACAAGGGCTTAAAACTATTAGAGCAAGATGTTTAGCTTTTTATGCATGAATTTCAAAGGGGTATTAGAATCTATGTTCTAAATTTCGTACTCCAAATGTTTTAATATTACTATTGTTTTGACCTTGTGGTCCTATCCCCTAAATTGATTTACATGTATATGTATATGTATGGAATTTAAGATTTAAGATCGTTGAGAGCATAAATTATGAACTCTCTCTCATGTATTAAATTAAAGATTATGGTTTTGTGATTTGAAAGATGTTTTTGCAATATTATAGCAGTTGAGCATGATTTGAAATTATTGAGAGCTTGTTTCTTCATATAAATGTGTTCTTGCGTTTAAGAGAAAGAATTGCATATGAATTGAGAACTTTGACATGACCACCTTGTACCGTACAACTAAAATGCTTGACAAAGATGAGTTCCTTGCATGTGTTTACATGAGGTTTAAGAAAGAGTTTCTTTAAATTGAATTATTCAAATGGTGGTCCCAATAATTGTGTTTTGAAAACAGAGATTTACAATAAACTAATGATGACTCAGAGATGTGACTTTCAAGTCAATGGTATGACGATACCATATGTATTTATGCGATAACAGACTATGTATTCAGAGCATATTTTCAGAGTATGTTTTCAAAGATTGTATGTTTTGATAGAGTTTTAAAAAGGGGCTTAAAAAGGGTTAGGTTGTTACCCGAAGAAGGCACGAGTTCAACAAACTCTTTGCCTGAAACCGTACTTACCAATACGGGTAGATTATTATAGTACGCTGGTGACGGTCGTGTGGCATAGTAGATTCAGAGACTCCGACCCTTACGGCACACTTGGGTTAGGGGCTTCGCTGCCGAGTTAATGGTAGTTTCCATATGGCCCATGGAATTCTTCAGAATTGTAGGGTATACCACCTAGTGCAGAAGTAACACAGATTTCTCAGAGTTGAGATCATTTTTACAGAGTCTTTAAAATTCCCATGTGAATTCTTACTATATGATATACTTATGAACTGTTTTAAATTACTCTCATATATGTTGAATAATAAATGATTATTTGGATACGCTCTGCGTGCCAGTACAGCTGTATTGACCTGCCTTCCCCTACCTCTCAGATTTTGAGACTCAGTCTAGGGGTCCAAATAAGTAGTAGATAATTCAGACATCTGATCAAATTGTGTAGTAGTGAGCCTTCTCTATTCCAGAATGCCTGTCCTTTCAGATTATGTCACTTATTTCAGTTTTGGTTTACTGGGGGCGTTGTCCAAGTTTCAGACAGTTGTTAGATTTTTATGTAGTAGAGATTTCGCAGACTGAGTTAGATGTTAATTAGATGTAGTTGATTTACAGTTTCCATACTTATGTTGAATTTAGAATTGACCATGTTTTCGTAGCAGATTATTTTTCCACATCTTCTTTTATTGTATGAATGTTGTGCATGATTACCAGATAGAGAAGGGCATTCTGGGCCTTCAAGGTTCGGGATGTCCATCACGGCCAGGCCCAAGTTTAGGTCATGACAAACTTGGTATCAGAGCACGGTTCATGGTCCCAGGGTTTCTGTGAAATCGCGTTGGGTAGAGTCTTATTTATGGGTGTTTAGAGAGCCACAAATATAAGAAGGATGTTACTAGGTGTTTAAGAATGTTTCTCTTCTTTGTGATTTAGTTCGTGCTTCAGAGTGTAATCTTTCCCCTAATCAATGACCTATTGCTTTTCAAAAAACCAGTGATGCCTCCCCATCGTACCAACGTTAATTCTCAGGATGATGAAGTCCGTCCCACCTATGGGATATGAACCCGTAATAGAGCTCATACCTCAGAACATATTCCTAGTTAGAGAGTACCTCCTGTGCCAACCAGTCCTCCTAGAGCTCCCCGGGCGGGGGCCAATCTCACTCAGCCTTGTGAAGGAGAGGTTTCTAATGCTGAATTCAGATAGTCTATTAACATGCTTGCACAGTTGGTATTCCACATAGACTCAGAGGTCAGAGGATACTGGGTCTGTGTATGTTACTTCTGAAGTTAGTAGAGTAGGCCAGTTCATGAGAATGAACCCGCCCAAGTCTCTGGCGCTAAGGTAGAAGAGGACCTGCAAGAGTTTGTAGATGAAATAAAGAAGATTGTCAAAGTAATGCATGTTGATCAGGTGGAGGGTGTTAAGCTAGCAGCATACCATCTAAAGGATATAGCGAACCAATGGTTCAATGAGTGGGAAGATGCGAAGGGTGACAGTGCTAAGCCCACAGTTTAGGACGAGTTTGTGAAAGCTTTTCTTGACCGATTCTTTCCTCTGGAGATGATGGAAGCTAAAATAGAGGAGCTCATAAACCTTAAGCAGGGTAAGATGAGTGTTCAGTAGTATAATAGTTCTACATCATCATCAATGCCTTATTCAGGAAGGGGTGAACAACCAATGGGTTGTGTTAGAGGTGATAGAGGAGCCATTATGCTCTAGCGGATCGACAAAATTCAGAGGCTTCCCCAGATGTGGTTACGGGGTACGTTGTCTATCTTTTCATTTGATTTATATGCCTTAATTGATCCTAGTTCTACATTATCTTATGTTACTCCATTGGTTGCTGGAAAGTTCGAAAGAATACCCGAACTGTTAGTTAAGCCGTTTGAAGTATCCATACCGGTTGGGGAATCTATTATAGCTAGAAGGGTTTATCAAAACTGCATAGTAACTATTTGTGGTCGTGATACGATGACTGATCTTGTGGAGTTAGAAATGTTAGATTTTGATGTTATAATGGGTATGGAATGGTTAGCGTCTTGTTATGCCATAATTGATTGCTGCACGAAAAAGGTATATTTCCATTTTCCAAATGAATCAGTCCTTGAATGGAAAGGTGAAATTAGCGCGCCAAGAGGTAGATTTATTTCTTATTTTAAGGCAAGAAGAATGATTTCCAAGGGATACATATATCATTTAGCTAGAGTAAGGGATACAGAAGCGGAGCCACCAACTCTTCACGCTATTCCGGTGGTAAATGAATTTTCTGATGTATTTCCTGAATATCTTCTAGGTTTGCCTCCTGAACGAGAAGTAGAGTTTGGTATTGATGTAATACCAGGCACTCAATCCATATAGAATGGCCCCAACAGAATTACGAGAATTGAAAGAGAAATTGAAAGATTTGCTAGAGAAGGGATTCATAAGGCCTAGTATGTCCCCCTGGGGAGCACCAGTGTTATTTGTGCGCAAAAAGGATGGCTCGCTGAGGATGTGTATTGATTATCGGCAATTGAATAAGGTGACTATTAAGAATAAATATCCTCTCCCAAGAATTGATGATTTATTTGATCAGTTACAGGGCGCCAAGTGCTTTTCTAAGATTGATTTGAGGTCAGGTTACCACCAAGTGAGGGTCAAAGAGAAGGATATACCCAAGACAGCTTTCCGAACATGGTATGGTCATTACGAGTTTCTAGTTATGTCATTTGGGCTAACAAATGCACCCCCAGCTTTTATGGATTTGATGAATAGGGTGTTTAAGCCATTCCTGGATGTATTTGTGATAGTTTTTATAGATGATATTCTTGTTTATTCTAGATCAGAAGAGGACCATGCCAATCACTTATGACAGGCATTGCAGACTCTTCGTGATTGTAAGCTTTATGCAAAGTTCTCTAAACGTGAGTTTTGGTTAAAGTCGGTGGCATTTTTGGGTCATATTGTATCTAGTGAAGGGATAAAGGTTGATACTCAAAAGATAAAAGTTGTGAAGAACAGGCCAAGGCCCACAACGCCTACGGAGATTCATAGTTTTCTCGGGTTGGCCGGTTATTATAACACCTAGGGAGATTCGTAGTTTTCTCAGGTTGGCCGGTTATTATAGAAGGTTTGTTAAAGGCTTTTCTTCCATTTGAGCACCCTTAACCAAGCTAACCTATAAAGCATCCAAATTCCAATGGAATGATGCCTGTGAGAAGAGTTTTCAAGATTTAAAGAACAAGTTGATTTCTACACCCGTGTTGGTACTTCCAGAAAGCACCGAAGGGTATACAGTGTATTGTGATGCTTCCAGAATTGGTTTAGGATGTGTATTGATGCTGCATGGTAAGGTAATAGCATATGCTTCTAGACAATTGCGGCCACATGAGTAAAATTATCCTACACACGAACTTGAGCTGGCAGCAGTTATTTTTTCTTTAAAGATATGGTGCCACTACTTATATGGGGTTCATGTTGATATATGTACTAACCACAAGAGCTTGCAATATATTTTTAATCAGAAGGATCTAAATTTAAGGCAGCGGAGATGGCTTGAACTATTAAAGGACTACAATGTTGATATCTTGTACCATCCAGGGAAAGCAAATGTGGTAGCTAATGCGTTAAGTCGTAAGGCTATGATGGCGCCTATATAAAGACAAGGGATGATAAAAGATCTTCACCAGTTAGCTAGTTTGAGAGTTCTCCTTCTTGAAACTCCGAATGAAGAGCTTATTGTACATAATGCTGCGGAATCTTCATTAGTAGCTGAAGTAAAAGAGAAGCAATATGCAGATCCTATTTTATTACAGCTTAAGGAGAACGTTCAGAGTGGTGCGAACAAGGCATTTGAGCTTACGCGAGAAGGAGTACTTCAGTGCCAAAACCGATTGTGTGTGCCGGATGTAGACGGGCTAAGAAAGAAGATTATGATAGAGGCACATTTTTCAAGGTATTCCATTCATCCAGGATCAACCAAAATGTATCAAGATTTAAAAGATATGTATTGGTGGAATGACATGAAGAAGAGCATTAAGGGCAACTGGGATGATCATTTACCTCTTATAGACTTTGCCTACAATAATAGCTATCATTCAAGTATCAAAATGACACCATATGAAGCTTTATATGAAAGGAAGTGTAGATCACCAATAGGATGGTTCGAAGTGGGTGAAACTCTTTTGTTCGGACCGGATCTTGTTTATCAAGCCATAGAGAAGGTTAAAGTAATTCAGCAACGACTGAAAACAGCCCAAAGTCGACACAAGTCATATGCGGATAGTAGAAGGAGAGGGCTAGAGTTTTGTATAGGTGATTGGGTATTTTTGAAGGTATCACCAATAAAAGGGGTAATGAGATTTGGCAAGAAAGGGAAGTTGAGTCCACGTTATATAGGCCCATATAAGATCACTCGAAGGTTTGGACAAGTTGCATATGAATTAGAGCTACCCCAAGAGCTCTCATCAGTACATCCGGTATTTCATATGTCAATGCTTCGAAACTGCATCGGAGATCCATCACATATCACTTCTACTGAGGATGTACAAATTACGGAAGATCTTACCTATGAGGAAGTGCCAATTGCTATTCTAGATCGCCAAGTTAAGAAGATGAGAAATAAAGAGATAGCATCGGTGAAAGTACGTTAGAGAAATTGTGAAAGGGAAGAGATTACATGGGAAGCTGAGGAAGAAATGAAATCTAAGTACCCTCATTTGTTCAAAGATGAAGAGGAAGTTCAAGAAACGGAGTTAGAACATTAACAAGTAAGTTTTTCTTTATATATGCATAGTATTTATGTGATGATGTGAATGTTAATGATGGACTTGAACTTGTTTCGGTTGAATAACTACGCTAATATTCGAGGAAGAATGTCCTAAAGGGGGGAAGGATGTAACACCCTGTATTCAAGTACATATATTGGCATATTCAAGTACGTGTATTGGTCTTATTTATATGGAATTAATTTTTTTATTTTATTTATACCGGAATTTGCCCGTCGATGGATCCATGCGAAGGTTATTGAATAATCTTTCCAACCTATAAAGATTTCCATAAATGGATAGGTTTCGGATATAATCGAGCACGTTCAAAACTATAAAACGATGGCCGGGATATTGGGAATAGTAAATGTGCAGGAAAATTTCCTGCACACAAACTACTGAGGCCAGCCAATTTTTTGGGTCAACTTTGAACGATCATAAATCCCTTAATATAATGAACTGGGAGAGCTGCGACCTATGAAAAGAAATATCTTTGAGTCTTATTTCCAATTCAATTGGTTTCATCCAAATCCAACGTTTGAGTAAGGATTTATACTCATTTTACGTCAGCCTCTCAAAACATATTTTTAAGGTCAACTTAAAACGACCATAACTCCTTGTACAGGATGAACTGGGTGGCCTACTTTATATGAAATGAAATCCCTTTGAATTATCTTTCCAACTATACCAATTTCACCCAAATCCAATATCGGATTAAAGATTTAGGGTCGATCTACTTTAGCTTATCAAAACAGTCCACCAAAGGACAGGTTTGACATTATTTAAATTTTAAAGGCACTTTGGTCATTCCCTATGATATTATGGATGGGAATATGTGTATATATACATGTATATGAGTTCAAAAACTCATTTTCATCATCAATCATTGAGAAAGAACAAACCCTAGGCAAATTTGACCTTTAAATTACTTTTGATTCAACCGTAGAAATTCCAAAGTAATCCGATAACTGCGTTTGTCATCTCGAGAGCTTCGAACGACACCTATTATTTGTGCAAACAGGATTGTATAATCAAGAGGTGAATTATAAGGTATGGATATTGTTTCCCTTTGTTCTCTTCCATATGTATATGTGTGATAAAGGATTATATGTATTGGTTGTTATTGAAAAGTGATGAAAATAGGGTTATGGACTATTTTGCATGGTTTGGTTGTATTGAATTGTGGAAGGTGGATATGGTAATTGAGTTATGGAAGGTGGATATGGTGATATACTATTGAATTGATGATTATTTATGTCTATGGCTCAATTTGGTTTAATGGATTGGTTGGAAGGATAAATGAATCCAAACTTGATATTGGAGGATGTTGTATGAATATGCATGACATGTGAATGTAATTGAAGTATAAGAGGGTTAAAGTGACACTCTTTATGGTGTAATTAAGGCTTACTACTTAACCACTAGTTTGGTGAATTCAAATAATTGAATTGTGACATTTGGTCGCTAATACTAGATTGCTATATATGTTCATTGTAGATAAGTAATCCGAAAAGACGAGAAGTCCATTTGGGACTAGTATTGAAGGTTGACAGTCAGGTATGTAAAGCATACTCTATACCATATCTTTGGCATGAAAGTGAACAATTGTTCTATTAAGAAAGTTTCCAAAGTTATTCAGTAACATGTGATCCATAATGATTTTGTATGATGTCCTACATTACCAATGAACTTGTTTTCACTCTACAAGATGTCAAGACATTCCAATACTTACTTGTTTCTCAAATCTTACATATTTATTGCACTAATGAATGTAAGAAGGTATCCGGTTACTTGAACAAGATCCATGTGCTATTAATGACTCCAAAACGTTTCATTGATATACCAATAAGTTCCTACTTCATTGTTATGGCATTGATGACTCCAAAACACTTTATTGATGTGCCAATGAGTTCTTACTTCATTGTTATTGCATTGATGGTCTATTTATATGTCTCTTATTGATGTATCATTGTTTCAAAGTATCAAAAATGTGGTGGCAACCGAAATAACAATATCAAAGATTAATTGAACGAAGTGATGGAAGTTCTCTATTATCGGGTGGTATCCCAGGGGCATAAGCCTATCATGGGTCAATCGCTATTTATGTGTTTATGGGTGGTATCCCAAGGGCATAAGCCTAGCATGGGTTGATCCCAGTTGATATGTACTGGAGGCAGCCTAATGGTCACAGTACAGTACAGTAATGATTACAAAGATGATAATAACAAAGGTAAAGTGATTGAATAAATATAATGTACAGGTTGTCACAAGTTCTAGTAAGTGTGGTCCATTCCTATTATGATTTATTCACTTGTTTATGGTTTCTATTAAGCTACTATATCATATGTTATTATCTACAGCTTTACATACTCAGTACATATTTTGTACTGACGTCCCCCGCGGGGGACCTGCATTTCATACTGCAGGCACAGGTACCTCAGCTCATATACCGCACAAGTAGGAGCCAGGATACCCAGTTGCTTTTGGTGAGCTCCAGTTTGCTTCGGGGCTTTCCGTGTCATATCCAGTCACTTTTGGTGTTGTATCGAAGTTAGTTATATGGAGGGGTGTGTCCCGACCTTAGTTAAACTCTGTGTATTGTCTAGAGGCTTTGTAGACCTAATGTACAGTCAAGGTGGTATTTTGTTAATAGACGTGATGGCTCCAACGGCCAAGTATTGTATATACATATATATATGCATGCTCGAGCTTATACAGGTGATTACTTCCTTTTATATGCGACATGATGCTGTCCGAATTTTGGGTTGTCATAGAGGTATGCATGGGAAGTATAAGGTTATGAGCTGGTTCTCCCGGGCCTCCTCGGTTACGGGTGCCAGTCCGCCCCAATAGGATTTGAGGCATGACAAGAACATTGGGAAATCCGCTCTCATGAACTTTCTAAATGTAATCTCAATGGAGGGCATAGCACCACAGGTACTAACGGCCAAGATGGACCAAACCGGCTCAACACTCCCATTCTCCCCCACGGATTCTAGGAATGTTGGAGACAGGCCCCTCCTTTGTGAGGGTGTCTCCAGAGAACTTAAACATTATGATCCCCCCTCCCCTAACCAATCCAGTTGGACTAATATTGGAAATGATGGAGAGGGAGAAAACCATCAAATCTTTCAAGGAAAACAACCGAGAAATGAAAATGATTCTAGCATAACCCAGTGTTCCAAGAAGAAATGTGTTAGTGTTAGAAAAGTCACTAACTTTAAAATTCTAGGAGGTTGTAAGAGAAATGGAAATCATACTACTACCCCCAAACTTCTCAAGCTCACCCTAGAGATATCTCTACCAGGTCCTCTGACACAACTATTTTTTATTACCAAAATGATCATAGTAGCACTGATTTTGGAGAATTAGTCAAACACCCCACCCCCACATATGGGGGAGAAAGGAAAAGAAAACCATGGTGGATCCCCATCATCACCAAACAAATCTCCAAATGAATTGGCTCATATGGAATACTAGAGGGGCAAACAACCTTAAGTTTTGAAGGCATTGCAAATCAATGGTGGATATCGACAAGCCTTCCATCATAGCTCTCTTGGAAACTAGAATGAATGACCACCAAACCATCACTAAGGATCTGGGGTTTACTCATAAAATACAATACCCTACCAATGGAAATTCCAGAGACCTTGTGACTATGTGGAATGATATATACATAAATGTCATTGATATTTACATCTCCCCCAGGCTTTCCATGTCTCTGTCCAGGTATTCAATCCCCCCTCAACCTGGTTCTTTATTGCTGTCTATGCTAGTAATAATTTTGAAGATAGAAAGCTCCTCTGGAACCAAATTGTGGACTTTGCTGATACCATCAATAGCTATCGCCACAGTCCATGGCTGGTTGGGGGAGACTTCAATAAGGTACTAAAATCCTTTGAGAAGTTTGGAGGCAATAGTATCAATATCCACAAGGCTTCTTTCCTCTGGGACTGCATTAATAAAAAAAATCTTATCGATCTTGGTCTTAAGGGTAGTAAATTTACTTGGTCCAATAAAATATATAGGAACAGGTATGCTCTGATTCTTGAAAGGCTTGATAGATGCCTGTCCAAGACTCAGTGGCTTGACCTATTTCTTGAAACCTCTGTTACTCATCTCCCAAGAACCCACTCGGATCATTGCCCTCTCTTAGTCAGTATCACCAGGATCACAAAATCTTCCCTAAGTCTTTTAGAATGGAAATCATGTGGTGTTCTCACCCTACCTTTAATGCCATGGTCCTTAGCTCCTTTGGAAATTCCACAAACCTTACCAGTGCTATTTTCCACTTTGAGACTCACATCAAACCTGGAATAAAAGTACCTTTGGGAATATCTTTAGAAGGAAGAGAGACTTGCTAGCTAAATTAGCAAGGATGCAGAAATCTCCTAGATATCCCACGAGTACCTTTCTCCACAAGACCTCAAAAATAATCTCTCTCATGATTTCAGTCAACTCCTCAAACTTGAACATGATTTCTGGAAACATAAATCCAGGATCAGCTGGCTCACCGAGAGAGATGCAAACATCAAGTTTTTCTATATCTTTACTCTTAATAGAAGAAGAAAAAATATGATAAACTCTCTGAAAGATGATGTTGGGAACTGGGTTTCAGAGTCGAATGGTCTTTCATCAGACAGGTCCTTTACTTCTTCAATTCCCCCTAGATTAACCTCTCTTATCATGTCTTGCATCACTTCTTTCTCTATCTCTATGTTGGTGAATGGGAGTAGAACAAATTTTTTCAAGCCTTTCAGAGGGATTAGACAAGGTGATTCCCTATCTTCTTACATTTTTATTTTGTGCATAGAACTACTCTCAATAAGAATAAACCATGAGGTGGACACTCTCAACTGCAACCCCACATCAACTAGAATAAGAGGCCCCAAGATCTCTCACTTTCTTTTTGCAGGTGATCTAACCCTCTTTGCAAAGGCTGATTTTAAAAATTGTCAAACCATTATCAATACTCTTCAAAGCTTCAGTTCCAGTAAGGCCAAAATATCAACATTGGGAAATCAAAAGTTATCTTCTCCTCTAATTACTCCCCCTCTGTTAGACACTCTATGGCCACAATGCTTTTTATCAAATCAAGTAAGTCTTTTAGCAAATATCTGGGCTTTTCCATCTTCCACAAGAAACCCTCTCGTAGGGACTTTCAGTACATCAAAGATAATCTTAACTCCAAATTAGCTGGGTGAAAAACCAAATTCTTGAATATGGCTGGGATAACCTTCTAGCTCGAGATCTACCTGGAATCTCCTCAAGAATAAAAAATTTGATCACTTCCTTTATTGGAAAGAGCTTCTTCCTTTCTGTTTATGGACCATCTGGAAGTCCATAAACAACAATGCCTTTAACCATAAAAAGGACAAACCTTCTCAATTACGAAGCTTATTCTGAGGCAATTGAATTCAAGTTCTTGAGACAGAACTCAAAACATCCCAAACTTAAGATTACCATCCAAATTAGATGGTCCCCTCCTAAGGTAGGTGCTTATAAGATTAATACAGACGGTTATTTCCTTGGTAACCCAGGAAAGGGGGGAATTGGAGGCATCAACAGAGATGCCAATTGGCCAATGGATCACCGGATTCACCAAAGCTTCCATATGGCCACTAATAACCACATGGAACTTTTAGCCCTTACTGAAGGTATGGAAATTGTTGGGAAATTGAAATTGATTCTTGGCATATACATAGAACTTCCTTTGCATGCATATTACATGAACATTACAATCACCAACACTATAACAAATATATATATATATATGGTCATTTAATTTGAATATAACTTTGTTCAAATGAATGTTGTTAAATTATGATTGTTAACATTATTTTAATTTGTTGGTAAAGCAAAGACTATGCATGGTCATGAACAGAATAAGAATCCACTTTGGAGCGTCATAAATATCTCTTATAAATTTTCTCTATTGAGTGTAATTTTATAAATAACAAGATATACATAGAGCTTACTCACATTTTTACATGATAGAAATGTTATTTTGATAATTAATAATTCATTAAAACATCTATCGGCTTAATTAAATTGATTTTAATTACTGATCTTCTAGAATAAATACTTACCCATTTTTTCTTGAATTACTCCTTTGACATAAATACAACATTCACATATTTTTATAAATATAATCTTTATTAATTAGATATTTTAAAATTTTCATGTCGTAAATTCAATTAAAACATTTAGACTATGTGAAACACGGATAGAATTTACTACTTTTTTTTCCTTTTTTTTTTTGTATATATATACGTGGTAGTATGTGAGACAATTTAGATAATATGATTTGTACTTATGATATGGTATGTACATATGTATAAATGTAAATTTAGCCTAATCTACTATTAAATAACTTCCCTATTTTGCAAATTTACAAAAAAATAAAGAAAATTACTAATAAGATATTTAATAAAGTTCATGTCGTAAATTCAATAAAATTATTTAGACCACGTGAACTACGGACAAATTTACTACTATTTTTTTTTAATATATGCATGTGAGAAGATTTAGGTAATGTGATTCATATTTATGATATGGTATGTATATGTGCGTGCGTATATATGTAGATTTAGCCTAATCTACTATTAAACAACTTCCCTATTTTGCAAATTTACTTACTATAATCTACAATTAACTAACATTTCTACATAGAAAATTTACTTACAATTAATATAGGATCCAAGTAAAATGAAAATGGAGAAAGTACATAATATGTGTATAAGAGAGGATTTAGGTAATAATATTAATATATATATATATATATATATATATATATAACTAACTTTCCTTTTTTATTTTTTGACATTAACTGTCCCTCCATTTTCAAATCCCTTCAATAATCAAAATCCACTCCGCACTATATAACATCCAACAAACTCTCCAAATTTCAAATCTTTAGTAACAAAAGATAAATATTAATTTACATTCCAAAATAGAAAACCTACTTTTTGATTTCATTTACTATATAAAACCTCATTCTATAAGTTGTTTTCCTCATCATTACAAAGAATTCCCTTGTCTTAAAAAGCCTTAAAATCCCATTCTTTCCACAAAAAATTTTGAATTTTTTTCCAAAGAAATCTTGATTTCATTGAAAAACCAATCTTGATTTTTTTTCCAAAAAATTTCTTGATTTTATCATTTTTTGTTGCTTTTCTTTCCGTGGATGACCAAAAAAATCAACACAAGCCTGTTAAGTCAGTAGATTCTTTTAAGAATTTGATTGGTTTGGAAAATGATGTTTTTTGGGAAAATGGAGATTTCAAATGTGCTGAATCTTCTGATTCGGATCCTTGGATTGATAGCTCTAGTTCTTCTGATGATTCAGATATAGTGGAATCAGAATGGTTTGCTAATGATGGGCCAATTGATGCTAAGCCCAAATATGATTTTGAAGTTAAGCTCATTACTCAGCCCAAATTTGATTTTGATGTTAAGCCCATTACCTCAGTTGGGCCCAAGTGTGATTTGGAAGCTAAGCCCATTGTGTTAGTTGGGCCCAAGTATGATTTTGAAGCAAAGCCCTTCAAGTCACTTGAGCCCAAGTGTGATTTTACAAGGCAAAATGAAGAAAATAAGCCTGTGTGGACATCTAATATTATGTTAAAAACTTACAAGGTATGGACTTTTCAAACTCTTATAAT
>NW_025888720.1:0-5399 GCF_002878395.1 Capsicum annuum | reverse complement strand
TTATGCCAATACGGCATGTTAATTATTTTTGTAGCATGTGAATCCATTCAAGCTTGAATTTAGACGATAGAGGTCCTACAACTCAAGGATGAGTTGAAACTATTTCGATCAACTAAGTTTTAGTCGATGTTATATATTGTGTCAGCTTCCATAGAACATAACTCTCTGTATTTGTCTAATTAGGGACCCTACCATGTGTCAAATGATAGGTCTTTGAGTTAGCTTTCTAATGATAGCAATTTTGCTAAAATCTGACACCCGAGCAAGAAGTTATGGCCTTTCAAAGTGATATGTGTCACCTAACCAATCGCCCATTGCCACTAGAAAGCATAGGTGATAGCCTAGGTGGCACCTATGTAAACAAAGGCGATAGCCTAGGTGGAACCTATGTGAACATAGGCGATGGAATCGGCGGCGCCTATGTAAAGGTTTCAAGTGACTTAAACACTCCATTTTTAGGGCAAAATGGTCCTTTTCCACCCTTACTTAGACCTAAAACACGAAATTCAGTTCCAAAGACCCCAAAATACCCCTTCATTCATCAAAAGTGCTCAAGAATTCTCCTTAGGGTTTCAAAAAAAAAACCCAAGCAACTCAAGATTCAACCAGGGGTTTTAAGAGCTAATTGTATATTTGAAATCCTCTCAACGTAGGCTTTGAGAAGCATCTAATATTCATAGTAATCGAGGTACGTGGGGTTATCTGAAAAATCTCATGGGCTTTAAAAATTAATGTTTTCAAATGGCGGTTTTGAAATTACAAATATGATTATGTTTTAAACATTTTATGATATTGATTTGGCCCTTAGCCCTACTCTTAAAGTGATTTGCTATATGATATATGTTTATGCATGTATTCTGAAAAGTTGTTAACTTGAGAGCATGAATGATATGAAATTTCCCCTCTTGATGTGAATTTGTTTTAAATGTTCATATAATGTAAATTGTTTGAAAATATCTTGAAGAGCATGACATGAAATGTTTTGAGAATTGATATGATTTTGACTTGAAAACGAGAAGGTTATTCATGTTGAATACAATGGTTGAATGAGAAGAATGATATGATATTGATGGCTTGCAAGTCGGGTATGATGATACCCTACAGAGTATGACATGTGTTGATTTGAACAAAGTTTGAATACATTGATTTTCATGAGAAAGGTGGATGCCCGAAGAAGGCGTTTGAGTGAAAGGGCTCATCGCTGGAAACCGTAGTTGCCGATGCGGGTTATATGATATTGTATCCTACATAGGAGGATAATAAAATAATTGGGACATCTCACATGGGGAGATTCCCTGCGGTGTACTCACATAGGGGGTATACCGGCTCCAAATCCTAGTGGCTACTTGGATTTGAGGGTTGGCCGTCGAGCGCTAGAGGCGGATTCCACATAACAGTGGAATTACAATTGTAGGGTATTCCACCTAGCTCAATCGCATTACATTGGTATTGAAAACTATTACTTATGCCTATGTGTTTTCAAATATTTGATATGAAATTGCTTTATAATGGCCCTCACCTATATTGTGTAAAACTATTATATTTCTATTTTGATTTCTCTGCATACCAGTAGTTTTATATTGACCCTCTCTCCTCCCAAATTTGGAGGCACAGTCAAGAGGTCTAGACTACCAGTAGATTCCTTCTGAAAGATCGCAGAATCAAGTGGTGAGCCTTCTATATTTTGGATGGCCTGATGTCTGTAGTTTAATTTATCATTTATTAGTTTTGGGTCTACCGGGGCCTTGTCCCAGTTTTCAGATAGATATTTGTTTCAGTCATGTAGTAGAGATTTCACAGACGTTATAGAGATGTTGTGTTGAGATTGTGGGACATTATTCCCCATTATTACTTTTGCATGATACTTGACCATGTTTCTATTATAGTGTGTATCTTCCGTATTTCTTTTATCATATTAATTGTGTGCGTGATTACCAGACAGATAGGGGTGTTTCGGGCCTCATGGTTTAGAATACTCATCACGGCCAGAGCCCAGTTTGGGTCGTGACAAGGGTAGCACTTCATCTTTCAGGGATCATCTTATTTTCTACCTTCGAGCAAGGAAAACGATTTCTACGGGGTGTGTGTATCATCTTGTGCATGTTAAGGATTCCAATTCCAAAACTCTCAGTCTCGAATCAGTCCCAGTGGTTAGTGAATGTTCCGATGTCTTTCTCGAACATCTTCTAGGAATTCCTCCCGAAAGGGAAATAGACTTTGGCATAGACCTTCTCTCAGATACTCAGCTTGTTTCTATTTTTCCATACAGAATGGCACCAGCAGAACTCAAGGAAATGAAAGATCAGTTAAAGGATCTCTTAGATAAGGGATTCATCAGGCCGAGTGTATCCCCATGGGGTGCACCTATCTTATTCGTGCACAAGAAAGATGCTTCTCTTAGAATGTGTATTGATTATCGTCAGCTCAACAAAGTCACGGTCAACAACAGGTATCCGATGTCTAGAATAGACGACTTGTTTGGACAACTTCAGGGTGCCAGTTAGTTCTCTAAGATAGACCTCAGATCAGGCTATCATCAGCTCAGAGTTAAGGAATGTAACATCCTGAAGACAGTTTTTCATACTCAGTATGGTCACTTTGAATTTCTAATCCTGTCCTTTGGTATTACCAATGCCCTTGCAGTGTTCATAGACTTGATGAACCTGGTGTTTAAGTAGTTCTTGGATACATTCGTCATAGTCTTCATAGATGAAATTCTGGTCTATTCTCGCACAGAGCATGATCATTAAGACCATCTCACAATTGTTCTTCAGACTCTCATGGATCACCAGTCGTTCTCCAAGTTCAGTAAGTGCAAATTTTGGCTAAGATCAGTAGCATTCATTTGCCACATTGTTTCTAGTGATGGCATTAGAGTAATCCTCAGAAAACCAAAGCGGTAAGAAACTGGCCTCGCCCTGTCTCTCCATCAGATATTAGGAGTTTCTTGTGTTTGGCTAGCTATTACAGACAGTTTTTTGAGGGATTTTCTTCTATTTCATCTCGTATGTCCATATTGACTCAGAAGAAGGTCAAGTTTCAGTTGTCAAAACCTTGTGCAAAGAGTTTTCAGGAGTTGAAAACTCGACTCACCTCAGCTCCAGTTTTAGCACATCTCGACGGTCCCAATTGATTCATAGTATATTGTGATGCATCCAGAGTAGGTTTAAGTTGTGTCCTCATGAAGCATGGTAGAGTCATAGCCTATGGCTCTAGACAGTTAAAGCCCCATGAGAAGAATTATCCTACTCATGACCTTGAGTTAGTAGCAGTTGTCTTTGCCTTAAAGATTTGGAGGCATTATCTGTACGATGTTCATGTAGACATCTTCACAGATCATAAGAGCCTTCAGTATGTCTTGTCCCATAAAGATCTTAATCTTCATCAGAGAAGGTGGTTAAATCTATTGAAGGATTATGACATGAGTGTCCTTTATCATCCTGGAAAGGCCAATGTAGTGGCCGACGCACTCTGTAGAATGTCCATGGGTAGTGTTTCCCATATTGAGGATAGTAAGAAGAAATTAGCTCTAGAGATTCATCATCTTACCAGACTAAGCATTCACTTAGTCGACTCTTCAGAGGGTGGTGTATGTGTTCTGAGTAGTTCAGAGTCATCTCTAATTTTTGAGGTGAAAGAGAAGCAAGACAAGGATCCTAGCCTTGTCAAGATAAAATAATCAGTTCAGAGTCAGGAAGTAGAGGTTTCTCCCAAGGGGGAGATAGTATTCTTCGTTGTCAGGGTTGTCTGTGTGTTCCCGGTGTAGATGACTTGAGGCAAAGAATTCTTGCAGAATCGCATGGTGCGAGATACTCTATTCATCTAGGGGCCACTAAGATGTACCACGACTTGCGGGAGATCTAGTGGTGGAGTGGGATGAAGAGGGACATTGCAGAGTTTGTGGCTAAGAGCTCTACATATCAGCAGGTTAAGATAGAGCATCAGAAACCTAGTGGTTCCATATAGGAGTTCACAATTCCTACTTGGAAGTGAGAAGAAGTGAACATAGACTTCATGATGGATTTACCTAGAACACGTCATCAGCATGATTCAGTTTAGGTCATTGTAAACAGCATGACCAAGTCAGCTTATTTCCTTCCAGTTCGTACCTCTTACTCAGTCGAGGATTATGCCAAACTCTATATCAGGGAGTTAGTCAGATTACACAGTATTCCACTATCTATCATCTCAGATAGAGGTACCCTATTCACATCTCACTTCTGGAAAGCGTTCCAAAAGGTTCTTGGTACCCAAGTTTATATCGGTATAATATTTCATCCTCAGACAGATGGTTAAGCAGAAAGGACCATTCAAACTCTAGAAGATATTTTAAGGGCATTTTTAATTGATTTCAAGGGAAGCTGGGATGACCGCTTGCCTTTGATTGAGTTCGCATACAACAACAGCTATCATTCAAGTATTCAGATGGCTCCATTCGAAGCTCTCTATAGTTGGAGATGTAGGTATTCGATTGGTTGGTTCGAAGTTAGTGAGGCCACAGTTATAGGGCCTGACTTTGTATTTGATGCCTTAGTGAAAGTTCAGTTAATTAGAGAAAGACTCCGGGCTACTCAGAGCTGATAGAAGTCTTATGCGGATGTTCGTAGAAAGGATCTCGAATTCGAGGTCAATGACTATGTCTATCTCAAGATCTCTCCCATGAAGGGAGTTAAGAGACTCGGCAAGAAGGGAAAGCTCAGTCCTCGAGCTCGAATTGCCTTCAGATCTAGCCTCAGTTCATCCATTCATCCATGTTTCCTTGCTCACGAAGTGCATAGGTGACCCAGCAGTTGTAGTCCTTATTCAGAGCGTTGACATTCAGAATAGCCTCTCTTATGAAGATATTCCAGTTGAAATCCTCGACTATCAGACTCGTAGGCTGAGGAACAAAGAAGCCTCTCTAGTCAAGGTTCTTTGGCGGAATCAATCCATGGAGGGAGCTACTTGGGAAGTAGAAGCAAACATGCAAACCAAGTACCCTCATCTTTTCTCCACTAATTCAGACTTAGCTCGAGGTAACCATTTTCCTTAAGCTTATTCAGTTACATGTTCAAAATTCTAATATAAAATTTATATCAAATATTAGTACATAGCTCATAATGCATTCATGAGTTCAGCTTATCATTCATGCATCAGATATGTATGTTCAGTTGGGCTATATTCAGTTTAGAATTCAATTCAGTCCTAAAATCGTGTGTCAGTTGAGTATGATTAGTGTATGCGTCGTTTTATCTTTTCTCCCCTCTCAAGTAGTCATCATTCGAGGACGAATATTTCCAAGGGTGACATATTGTAATACCCCAAAAAATCCAAACCAATATTAGAGCCATGTACCAAGATCATGCATAGTAATACATCATGGGTATTTTATAGTTTTATGAGTAAGTTAGATGTATATT
>NW_025888719.1:0-1925 GCF_002878395.1 Capsicum annuum | reverse complement strand
AGGTTAATAGGCTTAGATCTTGGCAGCAACTCAATTCGGTTGTCCCATGAGTGGGAAGGTGGAAATTCCTTGGGCATTTGGAAAATATCCGTACAACAAAGGTTCTACTATTTTATGAATAGGTTCTTCTTCCTTGTTTGCCTCAATCATTATTAATTGTATCACGTTGTTTTATTTCAATTAGTTAGATCGCTTTATCATGTCCTTTGCTTGCATCATGAATATAGGCTTAGAATTCGTGTCACTTAATATATGAATGACTTGTGATTCCATAAAGAAGAAAATTCCTAATAGTTTGGTATGCAAAGCAATAAGTGAAAATGAGTCTATCCAATCAATTCCAAGGACAATATCACATCCCCAAAATGTAACAATCTTAAATTAAGTATGATCAAGGTCTTTCATTTCCCATTAGAACGCCTTGCAAATCTATCTAAACATCACATTTTGATCATTTTCCTTTCTAACCCTCAAGGGTTTAACAAGTGGTTTTTCATCGGCTTCTAGAATCTAAATTACATGAGGGTCGACAAAGTTATGGGTGAATCCACTATAAACTAAGACTACCATTTTTCTTTCTTAGCCCACCTAAGGTTTTTGATGGTGTAAGGTTCTTATTTGCATAAAAACGAGGCCATCAATGATAATACCCTTTCTTCTAGGGCCTCTAGCCTCTATTCAATGGTAGGATCCACAATCGCCTCTTATGCGTTAGAACTTCCTCCTCTTCAATGGTGTGTATAGTAATGGGAGAGCATTGGTGGCTTGGTGTATATTTATCATTAAGCTTACAAAAAAGACTCGTCACTCTATATTCTTCAAGGGATAATTTCTTACTTCCTATTGACCTCATAACAACCATAGTGGAAGCATGGGTGGGTGGTAAGAGTATGGGAGGTTTATGTGAGGAAAACAATTGTTTTCAGAGTAAATTTAGATAATTGTTCATATAAGTTATTAAAGTATTTTTCATGTAATCTAGCATAACTCTAAGCTTCAATCAGCGTTTGTGGGTTAGCCCATCCAACTAAGTTTATAATACCAAACTTCAAAACACCATTAAAATATATGAAAAATAAGATTACTTAAGAGATGGATTAACAATGACAACAAAGAAACAAAGTTCTTACAAACTCCAGTAATAGATCTCCACAACTGTAATTTAATCCTTCTTATTGGATTCCAACAAAACTTGCACGGGTTTTGTATTTTTCAAAGCTCAGGCAAACATCATCACAGAAGCTAGACCAAGTAACATGGTCTTCTCTTTCAATCACTGAAGAAACTGATTTTTATGATCTCTAAAATGTATAGTAACATATGTCATTTTCTCATCAACGATCACTTGGTATATGTCAAAAAACTTTTGGCAACAAATGACCCACTTAGTCGAGTTACGCTCATAAAATTCCAAAAAAAGTAGTTTGACCATAGGAATTTTTGAAGATTCATTATTTGGTAAAGTCTTGGTGGGGTTGAAATTATTGGGGACCGGCCCAATGATAATGGGTTAACTGAGCCAAAGGCCATAGGTAAGTTGAAAAGGATAGTACGAATCTATGAGGGATATAGGTTACTAGAACTGGCGAAAATAGGGTTGGCTAAAGAAATTAAGATTGAAGTAGAGGGATTTTATGCCATACTGAAGGGTTAAGAGGGGTTGAAATGATGGGTTCATAATGAAAGAAAAGGGGTAGTAAAGGATTACTGTAAGAGGGGGAGGGGATGTTACCAGCTCCTTATATAATGGTGTTCCTTGAGGAAAAAGTGGTGTATTGGGTCTTAACATACCTATAATAGAAGATTGACCATGCTCTACTCATGCCATGTACTAAATTAGAGATTTGGATGGGTGAGTGGATATCGGTGGCTTCTGTTGATTGACTAAGCTTATATTCGATACTAAGAAAATTATACTAATGGTA
>NW_025888718.1:0-3045 GCF_002878395.1 Capsicum annuum | reverse complement strand
TATTTCTAGCCTCAACTTCTCTTTCTTCTTTTTTTTTTTCATTCGATTTTTTTCGTTTTCTTTTTTTCCTTTATAGTTTCTTTTTTCCTTTCTCTTTTTTTCTTTTTTTGGTTGTATTTTATGTTTTATATTTTTTTGCATTTTTGAAAAACATGGCTATGTTGAGTACAAGTCATGGATGATGACGAAAACATCATAACTGCTTTATGTATTTGCATTTACCATCATTTTTTTCTTATTTTTTTTTTTACTTTTTGTCTTTTTTTTTAACTTCATTTTTTTCTTTTTCAATTCTTTCTTTTGTTTTTTTTTCCTCTCTTCTATCTCTAACTTCTATTTCTCTTTCTTCATTTTCTTCTTTTTCATTTGTTGGCTTGCGTGCGTCTACAATGATACTAGGGACTAGGACCCTTACCAATTTCTTAAGCAAATAACTTGTGGGGGTCCTATCACCCCACCAAACTAATTAAGACCGATAAATAACTCTTCTTAACCTATTTTTTTCACCAGCTTTACTTTCAAAGTCATAATACATATCCATTTATATATTATTATTTATTTGTTTAAATTTAACCCATTTAATGAAGATTTTTCCCCTTTTTTCCTCTTTTTTCTTCCCCTCAACTTCACCACCATAGCCACCCGACTTCCACCTTCACTGGAATAGTCACCAATTCTGTTGTAGGGTGACAAAATAGTTATCAAACTATCACTAGTTAATTTATGAAAATCAAACCCTTTAAATAATCAAAATGTGGATACTCAAATTACCATCAATTAATCAAAATCAAAATACTCAAGTTACCATCAAACTAAATTTGAACCTAATTTCTAGGAGGGCAATTACAGAAAATAGTCTATGTTTAAGCAAAATGGGAGTATCCCTAGTCCAACTTTCAAAATTACAATTTATAGTCTCTTTTTTCCTTTTTTCTTCTTCTCTTTTCTTTCTTCATTTTTAATTTTTTTTCCCTCTTCTATCTCTAGCCTTTATTTTTTTTTTTCATTTTTTTCTTCTCTTCTATTTCTAGCCTCTACTTCTCTTTCTTCTTTTTTTTTTCTTTCCTTTTTTTTTCGTTTTCTTTTTTTCCTTTTTAGTTTCTTTTTTCCTTTCTCTTTTTTTCTTTTTTTGGTTGTATTTTATGTTTTATATTTTTTTTGCATTTTTGAAAAAACATGGCTACGTTGAGTACAAGTCATGGATGATGATGAAAACATCATAATTGCTTTATGTATTTGCATTTACCATCATTTTTTTCTTATTTTTTTTACTTTTTGTCTTTTTTTTATCTTCATTTTTTTCTTTTTCAATTCTTTCTTTTGTTTTTTTTTTCCTCTCTTCTATCTTTAACTTCTATTTCTCTTTCTTTATTTTTTTCTTTTTCATTTGTTGGCTTGTGTGTGTCTACAATAATACTAGGGACCAGGTCCCTTACCAATTTCTTAAGCAAATAATTGAAAAAGTTCTATACGATTTTAGTAATGAGAACCTGGTCCCTCACCAGGTTCTATGGCTAAGAACAAAAAGCTGAAGAATAAAAGTAACGAAGACAAGATATTTTACGTGGAAACCTCCTTACTCAAGGGAGTAAAACAACAACCTACCTCAGTAGGATTTCTCAACCATATCCTAAAATAAGCAATTTTTATATTACAACCCCTTGCAGCTTAGGAATTAAGCTCTTAATCCCTCACACTTACAATAACTCTATTGTAAGCATTCTCTACAAGAACTCTATTGTAAAGACAACAAAGACTAACTTTATCCCACAACAATCTTTCATGGCTAACTCTATCCCCAACACTACAATGGCTAACTCTAGTCCATAATACTACAATGGCTAACTCTAGCCCAAAACTCATATCTACAATAAGAGAGAAAATAAAATACCTACACAAGCTTCTTAAAAGAGGAGTATATTTACAGTGTTAGACCAAAATACAAAGACTCAACAACCTAGACCTAAATACATATTCTGTTGTAGTAAACTGGTCCTTTGGTTATTGGAGTTTTGTCTTGATGGAACTTTGTGATGGCCTTGCAAGAAGATTAGAAATTTTGATTATTCAAAAGCTAGTTTTTTCTCCCACATAATGATTTGTATATGGAGCAAATGGGAGGAAAAAACCTAGAAAGTTTTTCATTGGTCAAGATAAAAATTGTTGCTCCTTTGCTGCTGTACACCAATTTATCTACAAAAAGTACAACTATAAGCTGTACTGTTGACTGCCTGGAAGTTCAACGATCGAGAGACCTGGTCTCTATGAAATAAGACCTATTCGAGGAATAGTCACAACTTGTTCCTCTTGAGAACCTAATTCACTTTTTCCTTTTGAGATCGGCCTGTATGGGTACCTGGTTCTTCATCTGGCCCCTCATCAGGTTTGTCAAATCATCAAAATAAAATATAATACCATAGTAACTATGCATCATCAATTTTCTCCTTTATGATGTTAAAACACACATAAAATATGTTCTTTTTTGAGGACCAGTTTTACCCAAAAATATTCGCATATACTCGATTTCATGAATCAGTTTCATTTCTCTACTACAATACTTTCAAAACTAGTTGACCATATACTCATGCATCTCAGGTACCAGGTCTCTCCATGAGATTTGTCACTCATCAAAACTACATGTATATTAATTTCCATCTTTTTGACGATGACAAACTATTTTCCTTATCTGCCAAGTCCCTCTATCACCACCATCTCTATTATCAGTTTCCCCTATCATCAACAACACCAGATAACAACATTTTAATTCTTTTTTGATCTCTTTATGAGTTTGTTAGTTATAAGAATCAAGAATAGGCTTGCCAATCATCAAAATCACAAAGATAACACCATCTTTTTTATTTTTGATTTTTTTCTGTTTTCTTTTTGTTTTTTTCTTATTTTTTCCTATTTTTGTTTCTTTCATTTCTTTTTTCGCTTTTTTTATTTTCTTTTTCCCTCTTCTATCTCTTGCTTTTTTTTTTTTCTATTTGGTTTTTATTTTTGTATTTTTTTGCTTTCTCATTTTCTTGGTTATATTTTATATCC
>NW_025888717.1:0-1461 GCF_002878395.1 Capsicum annuum | reverse complement strand
AGAAAAGAATAAGAGATAATATAGTCTTGTGATTTTGAGTTGACATTGAGAGTGAAAAATATGGACTATTTAAAGGTACTCTCTCAAACAATTGATGTTATTATTCTATGTAATATGTTCATTTGGGGGTTAGAAAATCTTATCCCATTAATGGATAAATAATGGTGATTACTCAATAATGCACCTTAGTTGGCATTATATGTTAATCCCTTAATAAATGGAGTAATGAGTTAATTGTTAATTTGTGACAAATTGTCAACCCTTCTATCTATTGGTTGTTTTTTTGGTTGTTTTTTTTACTAAAGAGAATAATTATTTTAAAAAATAAATAATGGTGAATAAGAAAAGGAGAAATATATTCCAACATTAGATACTATTTTTATTTTTGACTTGTAACCTAAATTAAAGAAAATCATGTTTGACATTTAAGTTTTTAGTTGTAACCTAATTAAGAAGAAGCCAATTATGATATTAGTTGGATAATATAATTAATAGTGTCTTAAGTTAGTAATAAGTTAAGATATGGGGCAAGTTTGTTAAAAAGATACTATGAAAAACTATTTTGCCAAAGTTATAAACTTCTTGAAAAATTTGTCAAAAGGACACTTAAATCCACATCATCATCAACTTTTGCAACTTATCAACTTCACCCATAAATTTTATAATAATTCACATTAACCCAATACTTCCAACTTAATAAATTCATCCACAAGTTTTAAATAATACACTTCAACCTACTCCATCATCCACCATTATATATACAAAAATATTTAGAATTTCAAAAATATTAAATAAAAAAAATTCAAAAGCTAAAAATAGAAGGTAGTTGGTTTTCCCTCCAAAAAGCTCCGATTCCGACCATTTTTTCGGTGTTATTTTCCGGCAATCAGCTCTAAATCAGTCCATAACTATCATAAGCTTGTCCATTGCACCCATTGTTACCCCATTTGGTTGGTATTTTATCAAACACACTTTCCACCATTGTTCAAAAGCTTGAAACCCCTCACATTACTCAAAACCACTTTAGAAAGTACATTACAGCAGCTCAGGCGATTCCAAGTTCATTTCTCTCTTCCATTAACCCAACGATCATTGATTAGAAGCAATATTTGCAATTTCAAGGTTTTCGTACAAGTAGTTTCCCAGTCATCGACCACTGATCGTCATTCATCGATCGTGCATATAACCCTACCTAGACCATAAGCATAATCTACTTTCGACCAAAGCCTAATTCCAGGATGTCTATTGTAGGATTTTTTCTAGTTTTTCGTGATTTCATGGGAGAGTAGGTGGAGACTCCCAAATGCTGAAAATGGAGATCTTTTACCAAGGTGACAATCCCCGTTGCTGTTTTCCACAACCGTTCGTACGATGAATTGGTTGCAAGCATAATGTAGAGCGGGGATGTAGATTGCGCATCGGGCAATGTACTGATTAGTTATCTAATGCATTCGAGGGACA
>NW_025888716.1:0-2454 GCF_002878395.1 Capsicum annuum | reverse complement strand
CATACCCTGGGCCCACCCACGACACCATGGGCTAAAGCATATCTATTTATTCCAAAAATTCCTCATTTGCGTTGTTTCTCCCATTTTACCACCCAAATGGCCTCGAATAAATAAATGGACCACACTAGGATGATCCCAAATCTCCTTGGCACGCCTCGATCGATTTTTGGCCTACGGCACCCTCGAACCCCAGGGCCATCCCCAAAATTATGGGCTATAGCACACCGATTTAGCTCAAAAATAACCCGTTCACATCGTTTTGCCAGTTTAACCACCCAAATGCCTCGAATAAATAAACAAACCACAATAGGATGATCCACAACCTCCCTGGCATGCCTCGGTTGATTTTTCGCCGATGGCACCCCTGAACCCCGGGCCCACCCCCGAAACCATAGGCTTATAGCACACCGATTTAGCCTGAAAATGCCCCGTTCGAGCCGTTTTGATCATTTGATCACCCAAATAGCCTCGGTTAAATAAACAAACCACACTTGGATGATCTCCAACCTCCCTGGCATGTCCCGATCGATTTTCGACCCACGGTAGACCCGGAGCCTCCGAGCCCACCCCCGAAACCGTCGGCTAAAACACACTAATTTGGCTCAAAAATTCCCCGTTCGCGCCATTTCGCCATTTTGACCACCTAAATGGCCTCGAATAAATAAACGAACTACACTGGAATGATCCCCAACCTCCCTGGCACATCCCGATCGATTTTCGGCAAACGAAACACCCAAACCTCAGGCCCACCCACGAAACTGTAGGCTATAGCACATCGATTTGACCCAAAAATGCCTCATTTATATCGTTTTGCCCGTTTGACCACCCAAATGGCCTCGAATAAATAAACAGACCACACTTGGACGATCCCCAACCTCCCTGGCACTCCCTAGTTGATTTTTCGCCCATGGCACACCCGAACCCGGGGCCACCCCCGAAACCGTAATCTATAGCACACCGATTTTACCCCAAAATGCCTCGTTTGCACCGTTTCACCTATTTGACCACCAAATAGCTGCGAATAAATAAACGAACCACACTAGGATGATCCCCAACCTCCCTGGGATGCCCCAGTCGATTTTTGGCCCACAGTACCCCTGGACCCCGGTCCCACACCCAAAATCATGGGCTATAGCAAATTGATTTGGCCCGAATGATCCCCTGTTCGCGTCGTTTTGCCCATTTGACCATCCAAATGGCCTCAAATAAATAAATAAGCCATATTGGGATGATCCCCAACCATCCTAGCACGCCCCGATTGATTTTCGATTTGGCCTAAAAATGCCCCATTGGCACCGTTTCGCCCGTTTGAACACCCAAATAGCCTCGAATAAATAAACAAACCATATTGGGATGATCCCCAACCTCCCTGGCACACCCCGGTTGACTTTTGGCTCACGATACCCCCAGAACACGGGCCCACTCCCAAAATCTTAGGCTATAGCACACCGATTTGTCCAGAAAACACCTCGTCCTTGCCGTTTCGCCCGTTTGACAACCAAATGGCCTTGAATAAATAAAACGAGAACACTAGGACGATCTCAACCTCAGTGGCACGTCCCAATCAATTTTTGACCCACGAAACCCACGGACCCCAATGTTCACCCCCAAAACCGTGGGCTAAAACACATCGATTTGGCCTGAAAATGTCCCATTAGCGTTGTTTCACCCGTTTGACCATCCAAATGGCCTCGAATAAATAAACGTACCATACTAGGACGATCCCTTAGCTCTCTGGCATTCCCTAGTCGATTTTTGGACTATGATACCGCCAGACCCCGAGCCCACCCACGAAACCGTGGGCTAAGGCACACCGATTTGGCCCAAAAATTCCTCGTTCATGCCGTTTCTCCCGTTTGACCACCCAAATGAACTCGAATAAATAAATGGACCACACTGGGACAATCCCCAACATCCTTGGCACGCCCCGATCATATTTTGGCCTATGGCACCCCCGGACCCCGAGGCGATCCCTAGAATTGTAGGCTATAGCACACCGATTTGGCTAAAAAATGCCCCATTCGCACCGTTTTACCTGTTTGACCACCCAAATGGCTTCGAATAAATAAACTGACCACACTTGGATGATCACAAACTTACCTGGCATGCCCCAATTGATTTTTGGCCCACGATACCCATGGACCCTGGGCCCACCCCCAAAACTGTGGGCTTATAGCACACTAATTTGGCCTGAAAACTCTCTGTTCACACCGTTTCGATCATTTAGTCACCCAAATAGCCTCGGATAAATAAACAAACTACACTTGAACGATCCCCAACCTCCCTGGCATGTCCTGGTCGATTTTCAGCCTACAGGACCCCCGAAACCTCCGGGCCCACCTCCAAAATCGTGGGCTATAGCACACCGATTTAGCCTAAAAATAACCCATTCGCATCGTTTTGCCAGTTTGACCACCCAAATGGCCTCGAATAAATAAATGGACCATACTGGGA
>NW_025888715.1:0-2226 GCF_002878395.1 Capsicum annuum | reverse complement strand
ATTGGAATCGGAAGCAAAATGGAAGGAAACGAGAGCTTCCCGCTGGGGAAAAATGGCACAATTCATCCGAGGGTTGTCACAGTGACCCATGCACTCTTCTTTGGAATGGAATACAATTCTAAAAAAGTATTCCTCAACTTAGCCCCCATGATTGTCGCCGACATAAATCGCGCTTTGGGAAGATGTCAAGTCGAGAATCGTTTCTTTCAAGGCTGCAACCTTATATTACAATGGTAGATGATGATGCATTTGTGAAAAATCCTAGAACGGCACAACCTGATCTCAAAACAAGGATAAATCTGCTAGAATCGCACGACATGTGGTTATTTTTACACAAGTTCAAAAGGGAAGCATCCCACGAATTTTGGTTTAAGACTCTTGGAGAATTAAGAGATGGCGATGTCCAATGGTCCCTTAACTATCTTCGTTCAGGGAAATACATCATTCGAGGGGGCGAATGGCCTTTTTTCATGCTCCCGGGTCTTAGGGGAACCCGCCCCTACAATCCTGGCAGAGTTCTTAGGCAATTTGAGATCAAGTAGGAGATGCCTCAAATCGATTCTATGCTCAAATTCTTCACTGAATATGATGAAAGTATGCCCTCACTCAAAGACTACATGATAAATGGATGGAGAAGAAAAAAGTGGGTAGAAGTCTCTTTCCATATAGGGTATGAACCTGAAGTCAGTGACACTTACAAAGAGTGGTTGAAAAAGAGCCTCGCCGGAGCATTGAATCCGGGACCAAATGTGCCCACTCGGGTTGTGGATGTAGAATCCGAGCAATAAATTTGGCTTCATAGGATACAAGATGAGTTCCAGAAAAGTGAAATTGCACACCGGCAGATGCACATGGAAGACGCTTTGACCATACATACATTGAGGGAAGAGTTGAAAAGAGCTAGGCAAGATGCTGATGATGCCAGGCAATGCCTAATCTATTTGGACGATAGCATGGCCTCCCAATTCGACAGCATAGGAGAAATGACTTACGAATGCAAGGCACAATTATGTGGGAGTCACCTTATCATCAATAAGTATCAAATAGCACATAAGGTAAACAAGGGAAAGAAGGCGAAAGCAGATGAAGAAGCCTCCAGTAGCTAGCTTTTCTATTCTCCCTTGCGCGGGAACTTATCTTCTTTCATGTTATTTCCCCTTTTCCCTAAAAATTGTATCCCTGTTTCTTTATCTTTTGTAGGCATTTATGCCCCTTTTTGCATCTATATGAGTTGGGGTTAATGGATTGACTTTGATAAAGCATATATTTTCTTCAAAAAATCGTTAGGCCTGAACCCTTGGCTCAAAATGGGTCACCCCAATTAGGATACACGTTATTTTAATGTCTTGTGTGATATAACTGTTTTATGTGCTTATATGCATTGGTTGAGATCAAAGTCAAGTTTATCCACTATGACCTACGGATGAATTTGGCTATGACTCGAACAACTCTGTGTGATTATTTTCTGTCAAATATTTTGCATTACTTATCACATACGGAAACTAACACATTTGCCTTTGAGTTGTTTTACTATGAGATAACAGAAATTACTCCGTGTTGATAAACTGACAGAACATCCCTACTTCACCCGATCGAAAGCACAGAAAATCCCATCCTTGGACCATCATTCAAAAATGATAGGAAATAACGAAGAAAGCTCACTGGCTATCCGGGATAATGTGATAGTGGAACAGAATGAGATGATTACGGAACTTGCAAGAAAATTAGAATTGCTTCAGGAGGAAATAAATTTCACTCGAGAATTGGCTAACTTGGCCATCACCGTCAATGCCCCTGCTCCAGGGGGCACGGGACTCCACTCCAAATCCCGTCCCTTAGTACCCCTATTCTCGGGGACCAACCAACTAACGTATCATCCAGCTCCGCTCCTCCATTTGTCCAAAACACTAATCGTGAAAATAATCCAGATGCCTACCATCCACAAAGTCCATCCGCAACCCTACAAAACCCGTCTTCGAATCCATTCCCAAATCCTCAAAACACATTCTCAAATCAGCAAAACACATTCCCTAATCCATAAGATTTACTCCCAAATCCACAAAATACGGCAAACCTACCTTCGAATCCACCAAATTCATTTCCAAATCTGCAAAATCCATCTCATATTCTGCCAAACTACTTATAGGGCCCACATAACCTTCCCAATTTCCAAAATGTTCTCCCCACTTACCAACCAAATTCCCTCCATCTGTAAAATCAAGCCTT